>NC_037686.1:53427639-53678483 GCF_003255815.1 Theropithecus gelada | reverse complement strand
TTTGTTCTTTTGACTTAGGATTGTCTTGGAGATGCGGGCTCTTTTTTGGTTCCATATGAACTTTAAAGCAGTTTTTTCCAATTCTGTGAAGAAACTCGTTGGTAGCTTGATGGGGATGGCATTGAATCTATAAATAACCTTGAGCAGTATGGCCATTTTCACGATATTAATTCTTCCTATCCATGAGCATGGTATGTTCTTCCATTTGTTTGTGTCCTCTTTTATTTCACTGAGCAGTGGTTTGTAGTTCTCCTTGAAGAGGTCCTTTACATCCCTTGTAAGTTGGATTCCTAGGTATTTTATTCTCTTTGAAGCAATTGTGAATGGAAGTTCATTCATGATTTGGCTCTCTGTTTGTCTGTTACTGGTGTATACAAATGCTTGTGATTTTTGCACATTAATTTTGTATCCTGAGATTTTGCTGAAGTTGCTTATCAGCTTAAGGAGATTTTGGGCTGAGATTGTATATTTAGAAAATCCCATTATATATAAATTTTCTATCTCTCTCCTTCCTGTTGAATGATTTTTTGTTCGAGTAACAGGTAATTGTGCAAGTATTTTTATTTGTTTGTTTGCTTATTTATTTATTTATATTTGAGACAGAGTCTTGCTCTGTCGCCCAGGCTGGAGTGCACTGGTGCGATCTCAGCTCACTGCAGCCTCTGCCTCCTGGGTTCAAGTGATTCCCGTGCCTCAGCCTCCTGAGTAGCTGGGATTACAGGCGTGCACCAGCACACCCAGCTATTTTTCTATTTTTAGTCGAGAAGGGGTTTCACCACATTGGCCAGGCTGGTCTCAAACTCCTGACCTCAAGTGTTCCATCTGCCTCGGCCTCCTAAAGTGCTGGGATTACAGGTATGAGCCCTCGTGCCCGGCCCCATTTGTGCATGTATTTATACTTAATATTGAGTGTACATTTTTATGTTATTATTTGCTGTTTATATATTACATAACCTTGAAGTATTAAGAACTTTTCTATCAAGTAGATAAGAAAAATACAAAGCAACAGGAATAAGTGTGTGATCTCTGGCTTTTTAACTTCTTTACAGAACTTATAATTATTTCTAAATGTTATTTGTTTAATTCTTTCTAAAAATGAAGATGGCTGAAAGATTAGCCAAAAGATTACATTTACTACACAAAATGATGTTAGATAATGTAACAATAATTGACAAGTCTACTGTTCCATATTTTCAGTACTTTTGGTAGACCAAGTTTTATCGAAGCAGAAAGTTATTTCATTCTCTACACTTCTGATCATATGAATAACACAGTGGCTAGCAGATAGTATGGTTCTATTTATCTGTCCATTTTGGCTAAACCCTGGAATCTATTGAGAAGTTTATATTCATATTTAGTAACTACCAATGAAGCCACAGGATCTAGCAGCTTTGTGTTCTTTTCTCCTGATTTAGTATGAATTTTTCCTCATGAAGCATTCGTGTTTAATTTACTTATGACTCTGATTTTCTGCAGATTTAAGTAGGAAGAAAAAGCACAGTGAAGTAATGTCCTTATGTATATTTAAACACATACATTGAATTAAATACATATAAATGACGATGAAAAGGAGAAATTGCAAACCTTTTCCTATGCAAGGTTCTACACTTGTTGTTAGGTCTGACCAATCAAATTGGCACAGTAAGAGGTGAGATTTTTGTTTACTCTTCATCTATTGCATTGAGTCACCATTACTACTTCATTAGTTTAAGGTGTTTTTCTAATATGGGGCTTGTACTTAAATATCTGTTTTAAATATCTACAAGAAATTTTTAAAAACTATATGCAAGGGAGAGGAAGAAGATGTCAATGGTTTGCCAAATACTGACTCTCAACAGAGAAATGGAAACTATAAAGAAAAAAAATCAAAAGGAACTATAATTCAAAAGAACAATCAAAATGAATAATTCAGTAGATGTGCCTGACAGCAGATTTGAGATTGCAGAAAAATTAAGTGGTTAATTTGAAGATAAGTAATAGCAATTATGCAATTTGAAGAATATACAGGAAACAAAATTAAAGTTAGCTGAGCTTCAGGGACTTGTGGCATAATGCCAGGCATACCAATTTATGTGTAATCATGGTCCCAAAAGGACATAAGGGAGACAAAGGAAAAAGAAAATGGAATAAATAATGATCAAGGCTTTCCTGAAATTGATAGAAAGAAAGTTAATCTGGAAATCTAGGAGCTCAACAAACTTTGAGTATAATAAACACAAAAGATGTTCACCTAGGTACATCATAACCAAACCCATGAAAGCCAGAGACAAACAGATAATCTTGAAAACAACAAGAGAAACTTGACTCATGAGATAGAAGAGTACATTACATTTTGTTAAATTTTATTGTGTATGTTTAATGAATTTATAAAATTTTGATGACTTTGCTTTTGAAAAAACGAATGGCAGAAGGCAATGGAATGACATTCTCAAAGGCTGAAAGCAAAAATAGTTAACCCCAAACTTTATATCCAACAAAACTATCCAATACTGATAAAATTAATTTATTTACTTAATCTTATTGAGCCAGTTATTGATATAAACATATATAGAAGAGTGCTTCCACTTTCCCCCAAAATGTTCCATTTTCTTGAGATTTATATTCTTTTGAGGATGCATTCAATCAAGCAAACATGTGACAGGTACTGAAAAGTGTTATGAATCTGTTTAAAAAGCATTCTGGTAGATTTTAGCTGCTCTTTCCACCAAAAAAATATGGTAATTGTGGGATGATAGGTATGTTCATTTGCTTCACTGTATCAAACCTTTTACTTTCTCTTACGTATACCATGATGTCATGTTTGATACCTTAAAAGCATATGTTAAAATTTATTTTTAAAGAAATGAATTTCAGGAAGGTAAACAACCAAAAAATACCAATAGGCTAGCATGGCTAAAGCTCAGTAAGGATGAGGGAAAATGGAGGGGAAGGGGACTGAAGAATTGGTTAAAAAAATCACCCTGGGGCCTTGCATGTTCTGGAGGGACTCTGGTTTCTGCAGTGATTGCATTGAGAGCAGAAGAGTTACACAGTCTCATTTCAACATGAACATTTCTTAAAATCATCAGTTAATCATAGTATGGTACATTCAGGATACCATTTGCCTGTAATATTAAAAAACAAAATAGTATATAAATGCATAACATTATAAGATAATGGTAGGAAAAAATGTAAATCAACTTCATATTAGTGTTTACTACTTAGAATGAAGGTAAGAAAGGAGAGTGGTGAAAGATATATGAAGAAGGCTTCAAATATATTTGTAATATTTTAATATCTTAAAATCAGATAAAAAGTGACAAATTATTGGCATTAATTATTGAATAATGGTGGTCTCCATTTTCTCTGTTTGAAGTGTTTCATACACAGAATTGTTTATGAAATAGGGAATATAGGCCTAAACAAAAGTTTCTTACAGGGGCCTTGATATAGTTTGGATTCGTGTCCCCACCCAAATCTCAGGTGGTAATCTCCAGTGCTGGAGGTAGGGCCTGGTGATAGATGATTGGATCATGGAGACGTATCCTTCATGAATGGCTTGGCACCATCCCCTCAGTCCTGTTTTTATAGTGAGTGAGTGAGTTATCACAAGATCTGGTTGTTTAAAAGTGTGTAGCACCGTCTCCCGCCTCTTCCTCCTGCTCCAGCCACATAAGATGTGCCTGCTTCCCTTTCACCTTCCACCGTGGGTATAAGTCTACTGAGTCCTCCCCAGAAGCAGAAGCTGCTATGCTTCCTTAACAGCCTGCAGAAACGTGAGCCAAGTCAACCTCTTTTCTATATAAATTACCCAGTCTCAGGTATTTCTTTATACCAATGTGAGAGAACAAATGTTATCGTAATTATTCAACTGCAATACTTTATGATTTATTGGTCTTTTTTATTGACAATCCAGTTAAAGAGCAGACTGAATCAAAGTTAGAAAATAGCACCTACCAAAGTCACGTTGTGTAATAGATTTGTTACGTTTGTCTGCCTGTTATCTCATAGGCACCTGTTAGGTTGAAATTACCATTTTTAGTTTATCAAAATGATAAAATAGTTGGCCGTCCACAGTCTGACTTAGTAGAAGGATTGCCGTGGTTGAGTGTTTCCTCCTTCCTCAGAGTTGGTTTCCTCTTCATTTGAAAGCGCATTGTTCTGTATCAAACAAATGTGGGGGGAAGTCCTATTAAACTTAAAAGTGACTCTAACAAGCTGAAATTTATATTATGGACAACATGAAAATCCAAGCTTGTTCTAGTATTATCAAATCTCTTTATAGATGAAATGCACTAGATTTACAGTTTGCCTTTCAAACCCTTATTTCTTAATTTTTAGAAAATGTTTGTAAACGCGTTAAATCGGTCCAAAATATAAGATTAACTTTTGTTGGCCAAATATTTCATAAATCCTGATCAAACTGCTTATCCAAACTGCTGATGTTATATTTATTCTCATGAATTCTTTGAGACAAAGACCAAAGTTTCAGATGCTTTCAGACACAAGAGGAAAAGAAGCAGTAAAAGGTCACTGGAGGCCAGAAAGAGACTAAAAACAGTTTGCTAAAAAAGAAGTTCATTTAAACACAGTAATTTGAAAACAGACACAACAGGAAACAATCTATATTATCTTTTATTTGCTCAATCTTTTTGGTTTTACTGCTGCCAATTCCACCCCTGCAGTTCAGACCTGGCAGCAGAATCTCTCCTGCTTTCCAGCAGCTTTTCACAAGCTGATAAGGAACCAAACTCAAAGAAAAAAGAAAAAAAAAGAGAGCGAGTGAGGGGGAGAGAGAGAGAGAGAGAGAAAGGAATAGACTAAAATCTCTGACTTGGCCTTTTTTCTCTATGTGTATCTTATTTCTTGCAGCTTCACCCTGAACATGGTAAGGTTCGACAATGGAAATTTGAGCCTGACTTAGAAGTGCCTCTGTCTGTGACTACCGTAAACCTTCACCTTAATGGTTTTATTCATCCATATAAAGTCCTCAGCAGTATTGTGTATATCTTGAAAACATAATGACTGTTAGTCAATTCATTCTCATGTCCTCTGAAGGTGAAATCCTTTGATATGTAGAACTGCAGAACTGTGTAGTTGCACCAGGAGAAACAGCATTCCAACTATGATCTTACATAGTGCAGTCATTTATTTAAGTAAAGCCATCTGTCATATTTTGGGTGGAAAATTACATAGTCAAGATGGATTTAAAAAAAAAAAAAAAACATACGGTTGCCATGCTTTGGTTGACAGGGGTTTATTCTTCAAATTGAAACAGTAATTCTTACTCATCTTCAATGTTATTTTTGTAAAATAAATCCCAATGAACTGCTGCGTTTTAAATACCTCATTGTGATTCACACCAGTGACATTCAGGGCATCTTCCTGAAGCGTCAGTTCTGGAAGAGATGGATCAATATGTCCATTTGGATCGAGTTCTTTATTGCAGTTGTTTCAAAATTAAAGAACTGTCTTTTCCAAAGTCATTAGTTTGCCAAGTGAGTTGAAGGAATGGCTCTCCGCCATCCTTTCTAACCTTAGTTTGTTGAAAATGTTTTCTAATGACATTCCCTGAACGTTTTCCAAAACCAGTTGTCCAAGGTTTCCTTCATGTCCCTAATATGTTTCCCTGTGATAGATTTGGGTCCTTTGTTCTGCACTTCAATTTCTCCTTCAGCTAAAATTTACCTTCCCATTAGCAAGTTGTTACTTTATAGTCTGCTTTGTGGTTGATAAACCCTACAAGAGAACATTAGACTTTGAAAGACCCTTGGTTTCCCTCCAGAGCTTTTCTGAGAGCAAAAGGGACGTTTTGAATATTGACCATGACCAGCATGGGGCATTGTCTTCTAAACACCCTGAATGGCATCGACAGTTTCAAATACTCCAAAAAGAGAGAAAAAACAAATGAATTAAATTTTATGCATATGTTTATTTTCCAAGGTAGAATTAGGATTCAACCATTTCTAGGACTGTGGGTTAAATTTTAGGGCATGGGTTTCTGAGGAAGTTGATAAGACCCAGAGTATTTGGCATCAACAGATGATGTAAGTAGCCTACAGATAAATCTGGGGAGAGTTTAATAACAAAGCATATTTTCCTAAGAGATTGTTCACTTTTTTAATGCTTATCTCACCAGTTTAAAATCAGGTAAAATTTTCATGTCATTTAAAGTGATTTTTAAATGCAGCATCATCTTATCTTGGTGAAGTATATTCTGAGGATTCAATTGTCTAAATACTCCAAGAACAACTAGGATTTTAAATCGCGTGCTGCAGTTAGGCGTTGTTGTTCTCCCTTGTAGCTCTAAGGTTAGTTACATGTCAGTTTCTCTTATTTGAACCAACTTTTGGAGTAATGCTCTCCTAAAAGCAAAACTTACCTCCAGGACCATAGGCATTAAGAATCAACAAAGCATCAAAAAACTATATGTGTGATCTTATTTTTATAGTGTTATGTCATTTCTCTTCTTTAATATGCTTCTTGTTTATCTGCTCCCTTTAATTCTTGTTCAAAATCTAATAAAGTTTGATCTCTTAACCACACAGAAGAACTCATGTAGAAATTAAAACAATTCAATGAGCAAAAGTATTTGATAGAAATTGATACAAATGAAACCAATTTTAATTAGGTACTTGAATCCATCACTCTTATTGTTATACAAAGTATATAGACAAAATAAGTGAAGGCACATTTTATTGAATTTTCCTTTTGTTTTGTTTTTATTTTCTTAATATATTTTTTGGTTCTTGTTCTGGCTTCTTGTGTTGTTCTCTAAATGTTTTCGTTTTTTAATCTTTGTTAATTTCTAGCAAATGTCTCTTAAGCTTTGTAGTTTCCACTGAGTATACTCCTGCCTCACAAACACAAACACCATTTTATCCCCTTTTTGATGTTAATACAGATTAACATAAAGTTTAGAAATGATGAAGTACATACTCACTGGCCCAAAGATAATGCAATGCTTTTCTATTACCCATACTTCTTGAACTGAGAATATTTAACTAGTTTATTGTGCCCATGGGGCTTGTGCTGTATTATTAACCACAGCATCACAATTCAGTGTCACAGTTTTTGAAGACCACCTCCATTTCTTCAAATTTATTACTGGGATTGATTTCCCTACGAGTCTTGTTTCATCAGATATGAGGGTGTTTGTTTGTTTGTTTGTTTAACTCGTCAAGGGTTTTATTCCTTTGGACATTTTGAATGAAGACGATATTCACTGAGGGCATTAGAGGGTCTTAAGTTGTAGGAAAATCTAACCAGTCGCCCTGTGGAATAATTAGCCTTCCATCTGGTTTGGCACTGAAAAGCATGAGCCCACATAGGGGAAGGGAAGAAACTTCGGGCACTTCAGGTATATTGTGATAGTTATTTTTGCAGTTTGTATTTTTTCCAGTGCAAGGGAAAACAAAAATCTTTCTTTCATTTATGTATTGTCTAAAATTGTGTCATTATTCTTTCATTTGTGTATTGTCTAAAAGTGTATCATTATTGATGAGATAGGTGTGCCATATTTTATATTAATTGTTTTAATTGGTTGCACTAAAACTGGCTGGGAGAACTGAAGTATAGCGTTAAGGTGATGATTGTCTCTGAGAAAACTCAAGTCATTGGATTAGTAGGCTAAGTCAGAAGTGCAAATGCTTAATCAATAAAGAGGAAAAGTCTGGTAAAAAGGTCATAAACACTAGCATGAAACTCACAGATACTCTTATTCCAAAGGTTTTGAGCAGAAGTTATCTACTTCGTACTGCCATTGGCCTGTTTGAAGATCTTGGCATTTCCTGGCAGATTTACTGGATCATCTTACTAACCTGTACAACTTCAGTTAAAGATCTTTGTTAAAATAGAGCTTTCTAGTTCCGCTAAGATTCCTTCTATTTGTTCAAAAGTTCGGAGTGACTAGGTGAGTGAAGTTTCTGAAGAACAGCAAACCCTCGAATAATTCAAGAATAACTATTCTGGCTGGGAGCAATGGCTCATGCCTATAATCCCAGCACTTTGGGGTGCCAAGGCAGGTGGATCACCTGAGGTCAGGAGTTCAAGACCAGCCTGGCCAACATGGTGAAACCTCATCTCTACTAAAAATACAAAAATTAGCTGGGCGTGGTGGCAGGTGCCTGTAATCCCAGCTACTCGGGAGGCTGAGGCAGAAGAATAGCTTGAACCTGGGAGGCAGAGGTTGCAGTGAGCCGAGATCGTGCCATTGCACTCTAGCCTGGGGGACAAGAGTGAGACTTTGTCTCAAAATAATAATAATAATGACTATTCCAGTTAACTATGTTCCCATTTGACTGGATAGAAAAGTTGCAATGTCCCAGACAGGAAAGACAAACTTCATGTATGTGTGTGTGTGTGTGTATGTATTTATTTATAGCTCTGTGGATGCTGTGACTTTTTTGAAAGGAAAATGATTCAAACCATCCACAAAATATGCATACTATTTTTAGTACATATTTATAGTCCACAAAAAGAACCAATTGTATGAAATCTATTTGGAGATAGATGCTCAGAGATTCCTTAAGGGCAGGGTTCCTGTTCATCTCACTTTTATTATTTTCCCATAAGTGTATTAGTTACAGGGCTGGGCGCTGTGGCTCTCACCTGTAATCCCAGCACTTTGGGAGGCCGAGGTGGGTGGATCATTTGAGGTCAGGATTTCAAGACCAGGCTGGCCAATATGGTAAAAACCTGCCTCCACTAAAAGCACAAAAATTAGCTGGGCGTGGTGGTGCGCACCTGTAATCCCAGCTGCTCAGGAGGCTGAGCCAGGAGAATTGCTTGAACCCGGGAGGCGGAGGTTGCAGTGAGCAGAGATCACACCGCTGCACTCCACTCCAGCCTGGGCGACAGAGCAAGACTTCCTTTCAAAAAAAAAAAAAAAATTATATTAGCTATGGAGAAGGCAAGAATTACCCATCCTCTGCTATTCAAAAAATGTTTTCCCACCCATGTTTATTTAATATTACAGCCAATTTACCACTACTGTGATGGTTTCCTTCATGGAGGACTTTGGCTAGTAAATTTGAGAGGTTTTTCGTTTGTTTTTTTGTGGTGCTACCTAATAACCATTATGGTTGGTGCCAAGTCTTGTCTTCATGGATCTTATAACTCAATTATTCCAGGGCTTTCCTAAAAATTCACAAAGCCACATTTTTGTGCCCAAAACAGATGTTAATTTCTCCATGGAAATGTTGATAAATTTTTTGTTATTATTGGTCTGTAAAAAGTCAAAGCAGACTGTTTAGTGGAGCAAACTACTGTAACATTTCTATAGTCTTTCTAAGGTATACATAATGTATTTTAATGATATTTTCATAGTATCTGCTCTGCAGTATGCTACCTTGTATTGTACCTTTTATTGTGAGTCTTAATTTAACAACAGCAATTACTGAAGATAGAAAAAAATACTTCACATTTGTTTTTCATTTTTAAAGAGTATCTGCGAAGGTTAAAAGACCTCTTTATTTCTATGCTATGTCAAATAATGCATTATTCTAAAAATGTACTGTCGTTACTATATATATTTACCCTATTAGTAATCTGACATGCCCTAGAATGGGCCACATTTGCCATTTGAACCTTTTTGGCTTCCGTTTTTGTTTTCGTTTTTTTTTTTTTTTTGGAACTTACAAGAGACTAGATATTGCATACCATCCTCATATCCTTTTTTATTTTTAAGCTTAGACCCATGAACAAAAAACATCCAGGCAGGATATGGTGTAAGAGCATTCCAAAAAGCAGTTCATTGCCATTCCCAGAACACGCATGAACTAAAAACCAGTATTCTATACTGGATAAATGTTATAAAGTTGCTCCTTTAAGGGTGTTATACAACTGGATGGTCTTATGAGAAGAAGAATACAACATCAATTCATAAGAAGTTAATCAACTAGTAGAAAACTGTTGGTGTTTTCCTTTAGCAATAGATATTCACTCTATGTAGTAACATGAGATTTAATGATCCTTATACAAGATCTGAAGGTGGTGTGACTAATTTATTTGAGATCTATAATTGCTCTGAGGCTGAGTCTCAGCCTTGGCCTGCTGTTGAACGTAGCCTAAATGTTTATACACATACGGAAAGAAAGATGTATGATTGTATTAGTTTCCTAGGGCTGTGGCAACAAACTACCACAAACAGAAGCTTAAGACAAAGACATTTATTCTCTCATGGTTCTAGGGTCTAGAAGTCCAAAATCGTGTTAGCCAAGCTGGTTCTTTCCAGTGGCTCTGACCGAGTATTCCACACCTGTCACCTGGCTTTCAGTGGTTGCTTTCAGTCCTTGGCATGCCTTGGCTTATAGCTGCATCACTGCAATCTCCTCCTTCATTTGCACATGGCGTTCCCCCCTCTGCATCACTGCATATCCTCTCCTCTTTTTATAAGGAGTCAGTTATCAGATTTAGGGTGGACCCAAATCCGGTATAACCTCAACTTAACTAATTACATATGCAATGACCCTATTTCCAAATAAGGTGACATCCTGAAGTTCTGGGTGGATATGAATTTTGGAGGGACACTACAATAATGACCACCATGAACTATCAATGACCCTGCTATAATTAAACTACCTATGTTTACAAATTCTTTTGTCCATAGAGATACTGGGACCATAGCTTATTCTTTGATAATTTCTTGATTCATAAATGGTGTAGGCATTTAGAAGTCTAGTTTTACTTTAGATATGTGTGAGAAAATTTATAAGAACTTCTAAAATAATCTCTCTGCAATATGCTTTATCTGAAAGTTCCATTTGTAATGTAGCTTCTATCTATTAAATCTATAGAAATTATGTCATGGTAGAGAAATAAGTAGTTGTCTAAAAAGGATCCTGAAAAAAGTTACAGATTGAGATTTGGGAAAGAACTTAACAATTGGTAGAAATTTCTATTACTTGAGTAGCTTTAGTAAATAAAGCAAATAAAGTCCATTTGACCTCAAGCTTTTTAAAGTTGATAATTTACCATCAAGCTCAACTTTTTCTTAGTTCCCACCCCCCTCCAGCCCACACACACACACACAATGTGCCATAGCCAGTCATTTTTACTTCAGGACACAGTTTCTCTCTTTCACCTTCTCTCTCTTTTTATTCTTTAATTACAAGTCAATTAGTCTTCCTTCTTATTTTTCAAGTATCTTTAAAACTTTGCTCTGATGGGCAGTCCTAGTGGGCTTAATGGTAGCTATTTTCAGTCATGCAGTTAATAAATCTGTAATGCTGTCCATTTATACTTTATTATTGGGAGTAAAGAAAGAATAGGATGTATTGGAATACTAATATCTTCCTCCTGGTGACAACTTTGGCAGACTTTGTCAGGTTGTCCTTTTACTTTTTACCCGTAATTGAACTTTGATTCCTCCAGTGGCTTTTCTGTTTGCAGTATGTACACAGGTACTTTATGGAGGGAAGCTTTTGGTTCTTTGATCAAAAAGGACTTAGTCTGTATTGATTTCTAGTCCGTTAACTTTTTAAGGCTCTCAGGAAACATCTACCACCTATCAGATATTTTCTGATTGGTAATTGTACATTTCAATTTTTAACTGTCTCTTAATTCAAATTTGAGCCCATTTATAAAGAGAGTTAGTGTCCCTTTATTTTAGCTCTTGGTCTATTCCAAAATACTGTTTGAAAGTTCTCTAAAATTTATTTGAATTTTTACTTAGTTTATAATTTGAATCTTTGTCCAATTTCCTTTAAAAAAGGAGGCTTCTGCAATTTTTTAATGTTTCAAATTATTATTTTTCTTGCCTTCTCATGGCAATTATTTTTACACACCTGAGTCATTTAAATATTTTTCTCAGCTTTTAAATAGTTTTTCGCACCTGAGGGAAAGACAATTAAATAAAGTAGTTTAGGTTTGTGTCCATGTGTGCTCAATGATTAGCTCCTACTTGTAAGTGAGAATATGCAGTATTTGGTTGTCTGTTCCTCTGTTCATTTGCTTAGGATTGTGGCCTCTAGCTTTATTTATTTCACTGCAAAGGATATGATTTCATTCTTTTTTATGGCTGCATACGGTTTCATTGTGTATATGTGCCACATTTTCTTTAGTCCACTGTTGATGGCCATTTAGGTCAATTCTATGTGTTTGCTATTGTGAATAGTGTGGCGATGAAGATACAAATGCATTTTTGTTATAATTATCTGTTTTCCTTTGGTTATATGCCAAGGATTGGGATTCTTGGGTCAAATGGTAGCTGTGTTTTTGAGAAATCTCAAAACTGCTTTCCACGTGACTAAACTAATTTACATTCCCACCAACAGTGTATAAGCATTTTCTTCTCTCCCAAGCCTTGTCAGCATCTGTTGTTTTTTTGACATTTCAGTCATGGCCATTCTGACTGATATGAGATTGTGTCTCATTGTGGTTTTGTTTTGCATTTCTCTGATGATTAGTGATGATGTGCATTTTTCATGTGTGTTGCCAGCCTTCATGTCTTTTCTTTTGAGAATTGTCTGTTTATGTCCTTTGCCCATTTTTTTCCCCAGTGGAGTTATTTGATTTTAGCTTGTTGATTTGTTTAAGTTCTTTATGGATTCTGGATATTAGACCTTTGTCAGATGCATAACTTGTGAATGTTTTCTCCCATTCTGTGGTTTTCGGATTGTTCATAGTTTCTTTTGCTCTGTAGAAGCTTTTTAGTTTAACTAGACACCACTTGTCAAGTATTGTTTTTGTTGCAATTGTTTTTGGGGACTTACTCAAATATTATTTGCCAAGACTGACATCAAATTTCCCAGGTTTCCTAGGTTTTCTTTTCGGATTTTTATAGTTTGAGGTCTTACATTTAAATCTTTAATCCATCTTGAGTTAATTTTTGTATATGGCAAAATGTAGGGGTCAGTATCATTCTTCTGCATATGTATGGCCAGTTATCCCAGCACCATTCATTGAATAGGGAGTCCTTTCCTCATTGCTTGTTTTCATTGGTCTTGTTGGAGAGCAGATGGTTGAAGGTTTGTGGTTTTATTTCTGAGTTTTCTGTTCCATTGGTCTGTCTGCCTCATTCTCCTTTGCTGTACTCCAATATGTAGACAAAGAGATCATTTAAAAAATGCAAATCTTGTTAGACCGTTTGTTATGCACTCTGCTCATAAAACTTTTTTAAAATTACCACTAGGAGCTGATGACAATGTCAGTGATAAAATACTCTTCTCCCCAAAAGTATTGTGTTGATCTTATTTCTAAACAGTTACAACAATTACTGTTGAGTTTTAATATATTTGTAAGCTTCAAATTAGCACAATTTTGTTGCTTATTCTTTAGTAAACATTGTATTCTACATGTAAGTCAAGTGGGAAAATTCCCTGGATGTACTAGTTTGCCCCTATATACGTGGACTCTCCTGCTTGGATCTCTTTGAAGAATGAGTTTGTAACAGTTTGGATTTCTTCATGCTATCTTGGGTACAATTTCTGTTTCTACCGTCTGTGGTACTACACTATCCTGCATTTCAACAGTAGATGCGAGATAAACTCACAGAATAGTGATTATAGAGATGAAACAATGTGGCTTTACTTTAATTCTGTCATACTGTGTGACCACTTGGAGTTGTATTTACTATTTATTTATTTATTTATTTTTATTATACTTTAAGTTCTAGGGTACATGTGCACAATGTGCAGGTCTGTTACATATGTATACATGTGCCTTGTTGGTGTACTGCACCCATTAACTCATCATTTATATTAGGTATGTCTCCTAATGCTATCCCTCCCCCCTCCCCCCTCCCCACAATAGGACCCGGTGTGTGATGCTCCCCTTCCTGTGTCCAAGTGATCTCATTGTTCAATTCCCACCTATGAGTAAGAACATGCGGTATTTGGTTTTCTGTTCTTGCGATAGTTTGCTGAGAATGATGGTTTCCACCTGCATCCATGTCCCTACAAAGGACACGAACTCATCCTTTTTTATGGCAGCATAGTATTCCATGTTGTATATGTGCCACATTTTCTTAATCCAGTCTGTCACTGATGGACATTTGGGTTGATTCCAAGTCTTTGCTATTGTGAATAGTGCCGCAATAAACATACGTGTGCATGTGTCTTTATAACAGCATGACTTACAATCCTTCGGGTATATCCCCAGTAATGGAATGGCTGAGTCAAATGGTATTTCTAGTTCTAGATCCTTGAGGAATCGCCACACTGTTTTCCACAATGATTGAACTAGTTTACAGTCCCACCAACAGTGTAAAAGTGTTCTTATTTCTCCACATCCTCTCCAGCACCTGTTGTTTCCTGATTTTTTAACCATTTCTTGTTTTTGTCAGGTTTGTCAAAGATCAGATGGTTGTAGATGTATGGTATTATTTCTAAGGGCTCTGTTCTGTTCCATTGGTCTGTATCTCTGTTTTGGTACAAGTACCATGCTGTTTTGGTTACTGTAGCCTTGTAGTATAGTTTGAAGTCAGGTAGCGTGATGCCTCCAGCTTTGTTCTTTTGGCTTAGGATTGTCTTGGCAATGCGGACTCTTTTTTGGTTCCATATGAACTTTAAAGCAGTTTTTTCCAATTCTGTGAAGAAAGTCATTGGTAGCTTAATGGGATGGCATTGAATCTATAAATTACCTTGGGCAGTATGGCCATTTTCACAATACTGATTCTTCCTATCCATGAGCATGGTATGTTCTTCCATTTGTTTGTGTCCTCTTTTGTTTCACTGAGCAGTGGTTTGTAGTTCTCCTTGAAGAGGTCCTTTACATCCCTTGTAAGTTGGATTCCTAGGTATTTTATTCTCTTTGAAGCTATTGTGAATGGGAGTTCGTTCATGATTTGGCTCTGTTTGTCTGTTACTGGTGTATAAGAATGCTTGTGATTTTTGCACATTGATTTTGTATCCTGAGACTTTGCTTAAGTTGCTTATCAGCTTAAGGAGATTTTGGGCTGAGACAATGGGGTTTTCTAAATATACAATCATGTCATCTGCAAACAGGGACAATTTGACTTCTTCTTTTCCTGACTGAATACCCTTGATTTCTTTCTCTTGCCTGATTGCCCTAGCCAGAACTTCCAACACAGCATTAGGGTGGGCGTTACCAGATTTTCCAGGTGTTGTGTGTCTCAGTTTCCCTTGGCTAGGAAAGGGAATTCCCTTCCCCCTTGCTCTTCCCAGGTGAGGCTATACCTCACCCTGCTTCAGCTCTTGCTGTTTGGGCTGCACCCACTGACCAGCACTGACTGACATGCGCCAGTGAGATGAACCCAGTACTAACTCAGTTGAAAATGCAGAAATCACCCGTCCTCTGTGTCACTCACGCTGGGAGCTGGAGGCTGGAGCTGTTCCTATTTGGCCATCTCGGGCGCCCCCCCCCCACCCCCCCCCGCTTTCTTTTTTTGAGACGGAGTTTCACTCCGTCACCCGGGCTGGAGTGCAGCAGTGGGATCTGGGCTCACTGCAAGCTCTGCCTCCCGGGTTCGCGCCATTCTCCTGCCCCAGCCTCCTGAGTAGCTGGGAGTACAGGCGCCCGCCACCACGCTCTGCTAATTTTTCGTTGTAGTTTTAATAGAGATGTGGTTTCAACTTTTAGCCAGGATGGTCTCAATCTCCTGACCTCATGATCTGCCCGCCTTGGCCTCCCAAAGTTCTGGTATTACAGGCGTGAGCTACTGCACCAGGCTGGGAGTTTTTTTGTTTTGTTTTGTTTTTTTGTTTGTTTGTTTTTAAAGATCTACCGTGTGTTAAATACATTAGGTATGCCAATAGACATGGAAATTATTATCATTCTCACTGAAGAATCTACTAGGTGTTACCTAGAGATTCTAGACTTTGGCTTGATACCTTGACAGGATGTGACTTTTTGGTTGTCTTCCTTAGTGAGAAGGTACTAGAGTGAAACTGACAAAAGCATGTGTTCACCAGATGCTCAACTAATCAAATATATTCAGCTTTCTGCATTGTAGACACATGGTAAGACTGCACCTTCCCACCCTCTTTAAAGCTAGATATGGCAGTGTGATTTGCTTTGGCCAGCAAATGTGAGCAAAGGTGATGTACGTCATTTTCAGGTGGAAGCTGAAAGCATCAGTTTTTCCTGCTACATTGTCTTGCAACTTCTGCAGTGAATGTTCATGCATGCACCAAGGTGCAGTTGGCTGTTAGCCTGAGCCACCGAGTTCCATAGTGTTGGAACACCATCCCCAAGCACCGGCCTCTTTTGCACATGTAGTATGAGCAAAAGCAAACTGTTAAGCTACTAATTTATTTTACCCTTGTTCATGCTACACAACCTAGCCTAACCTTACTGACATCTATCAATTGACATTTACCTTTGAAATTGCTGAAGCATCAAACCAATCTGAATCCTACAGCTTTGTAAGTAACCCCTTGTTATTCTACTATCTTGAGGTTGTAATGATTTTTCTCTTCCTTTGAATTGTGAAATTTAACCTACATGCGTGTGTGTTTGTTTGAGAGAGAGAAAGCGTGTCATTGTGTCTAGGTCTAAATTTTCTTTTCTTTTTTGTTTGTTTGTTTATCTTCCTTAATAAATGGGTATTGCATGTCTGAAGACATACTTTCCCCTGCCCAGAAATTTAGGTTTCTGTTATTTCCATGAATGTTCTGTCCCTTACTATTCTTTCCTTCTGGAAGTCTTACAGACATTTCTATATCTATATTTTTGGGAATGTGTTCTAAAAGAATAGTTTGGCAGAATTTTTATTTCACTAGACTTAAATGTTTTGGGTTTTCTAAATAGGAATTAAGACTTTTCAAATTATTTCTTTAAGTGTTTTTAATTTTTAAAATGCTAATAGTATATATTGATATGTATATATAGGTTGGTTATGTATACAATATATATACATAATGTGTGTGTGTGGTTTCTTGACTCTTACTGAAGGTATTATCTAATGTTACACGTTTTCGTTTGCTTCACATCTCAGTTTTGTTTTGTTAGTTTCATTCCATTTGTTCTTTTTTTAGCTTGTAAATTTCTCTCCTAGTGTCATCTTTCTCAATGTTTGGTTTCTGCAATGTTTACAAACAAAAGTAGCATATGCCCTCTTATCTTGGGATTGTTCCTGGGTCTCTGTTTTCATAATCATTTGTTTTGGATGTCAGTTTGTGATTCCCTTAGCTCTGTTGTTGATATGTCACCTGTTTTTTTACTTCCATATTTTCCCTAAATTCCTTAAAATTGCCATCAAGCATGGATACTTGCCTGATTGTTAGAGTTTTAAATATATAATTATTTTGTAATTTCAGTGGAGTGTCAGGGGGAGACAAAAACACTGCATGTGCAATCAGCAAGCTCAATAAGATGTATATTCCCCTTTTTAACTTTAAAAGTGAAAAAAAATAATGTCATATTCCATGTAGTGGTAAGATGTATTCATTTATATGTTTATTTCTCTCACCCTCAGCTTAATTTATTATCTTACATATGTCAGAAAATATTGTGATAACTTGATTTTCCCTAGTCCCCAGTAGCTATCTAGTTGTCTGTTACCTACTCATTTGTGATGCCTTATCAAGGATTAAATGCTCATGCCAAGTAGGGTCTTTTATGGCATCAATAAATCCAACAAATAACTAAAAATTATTAAAGGCTCACTATATGCCACTACTGTGCTACTCATTTTCTCTTCTTTCTACTGGCCAGTATGTCTATTCTTGCTCTCGTAGCACACTCTTACTTATTATTAATTATTTTAAACAGCCACATTACTACTGCATTTTTTTCTTTATCCATATTATATATGACTCTTTCCTCAGTAGAGATTTATACATATATTCTTATGTATTATTCTGTCCTGAGTGTTTTATTTGAAGCTTTTTGCATCACAATTTAGATTTATTCTTAAAGGCTTCCAAGTCCTGACTTGTAGATTTTTAACTCTGATTTTTAACTTTGCTTACAGATGTGGGAAAACATATGATTGGTATACTTTTTTCTTGCTTTCTTCCTTTTATTTTATTTTTTGGTGTTTGGGGTTGGTGTAACTTCATTGATTTTAATTATGTATGTTATTTTCTCCCTACTCCATCTGGCAGAACTGAACTGTAAAATTGAAACCAGAAGGTTGCAAATCTCAGTTAGTTCATGAAACTTAATTGTCAGCGTTAGCTTTGTGACCAACCATTGTTATATGTGTTTTGTTATGGAGCCTCAAGAAGGCTTCAGAAACTTTGGCACAGCCCTTAGTCACAGTCAATCAATTATTCCACTTTGCAGGTGCTTGATTTTCTAGCATACAGCAATTGCACAGTGGGTTTGGAAGACGGGCAAACATGCCCATGAATATTTGGACATTTATTTTTCTTTTACTGTCACAGGCACATCTGTTAGATGGGAGTTTTGTTATATACCTCTCAAAGATTGCTCAAATACATTTTGAATTGTGTTACACATGACTTATGGAGAAGCCATTAGCAGATATAAACATCCCCTTTGTTTTACACAGTAGACTTATTCTAATAATATCCTATCAATTTAATTATCTGAAACACTGAAAATTATATTTTAACTTTATGCTAAAATTGATTTGATGTTTGCTATATTCTGAAGATCTTTTCTTATTTAAAAATACTATTTTAAGTCGTATCAGTGATAAATACATTTTGAATAAAGTAGGCAAGAGAACTACATGCTTCACACCAGGACTTTGTCTTCATTACTAGATAAACCTTGGCTAGACAAATTATGTCAAACAGCATGATACCTCTGCATTCTCATGCTAATATTAGGTAATTGACTCATAATTTTGATGAGATTGATAGGTAATGTTCCTTTCACCTTTCTGAAGAGTGGAAATCTGTGGGCTGTATTACAGCTTTGCAGGAAAAAAACAAAACAAAAAAAAAAAAACTGGCTTTTTCCATGTATGATTCATAGAGAAAATGACCTTCTTTAAGGTAAATTTGTTGGTGAATGAATGAGTAAAAGGATTCATTTCTTCTACATTTTCATACCTAACCATTGGCAATGCACAGATTGGACCTCATTTCTGTTGATAACCCATGGAACAGGCGATTATTCCTTGACTCCAACTAGCTGTCTTTGAGTTAGTAGTTGTTACTCACAGGGATCTGGGCTGTCAGGAAAACACAGTTCTGTCCTTGCATTCCTTCTAAGCCAGAAAATCCTAGAAAATTTGTGTTTTATTGTAGTGACCAGAGCACTAAAATCAAAATTGTTTGAGAGGTAAAAGCCATTTCATGGAGATGCAGAATAGCATGGCTGTTCAAAGCATGGATCTGCAACTAGACGACTAGTGTTCGAGTCCAGCTCTGCCACTTCCTGACTGTGTGGTCTTGGGACATTGCTTAATCATTCATTGCTTCAATTCCATCGTCTGAAACAAAGGTTTCAAACACGAGTTTCCTCACAGCATAACTGAGAAAATTCAATGACCACTAGACACTAGATACTCTAGAATAGTATCTAGAATACAGACCCTATGGTTTTAATACAATCATTGTCTTTAGACTGACTCAAGGTATAACTTTTAAACTTGTCTGCCATGTTCCGCCTCTGCTTTGATTTGAATCTATGCTTTTCAACTTTCTGAGAGCCATCCTTTTAGGAGCCTGAATGATCAGATGCTGCAGAGAGAGCCCTGTTTGTGTCTAGTGAACCAGAAAAATTACTCCCTGCAAAATCTGTAATTGATAGCCTTTCTAGTCAACCACTGTTGGATGTATGAAAATGGAAGTTATAGACAGTTGGGATTGGCGCATGCATGCCTAAGGAATGAGTTAGTCGAAGGGGAAAAGCTAGGATGTGAAGTATGAGAAGGAATATAGAGGGGAGAGGAGGCTGAAGGAGACTAAGAGGAGCTTGAATGGCTTGTTTCCTAAAAGATCCAGGGCCTCTAGTGGCTCACATGTTTCCTAAAAGAGTGTTACAGTCTTAGTCTTTTTTGTTTGTTTTAGCCAGCTTATATCAGTTCTGTTGTTTGTAACCAATTGCTGTCACCCTATTTTAGACAAAATATTTATGCAAAAATTACTAACAATCCAAGTCTAAGACATTCTTTTTGTTCATTTCAATTTTGTATCAAGCAAGTCATATTAGTGATGGTTCAACACATTTTTTAATTACATACCAACCTACTATTTTTATTGTGATGTTACACACAATAGTTGTTTTTATAACACACATATTTATTAATGAAGTGAGGCTAAACCATTCTAGAAATATTCTGACTGAGATGCAGCTGCTCACTTATCAGCATGTGCAACACTGCAAAACTATCTGATGAAAGAAATTAATATTTATTGAACCCTTACTATATCTGAGCAATGCTCTATTTGCTTTATTTATGTTGTCTTATTTTATTTTCATAGCAGTGCTGTCAGGTAAGTATTATTAATAGAGGATGGATTGGAAGCCCAGAGAGGTTAAATAATTGGCCTGAAGTCATATAGCTAAAATATGTAAGACTAGGTCTATTTGACACTATTCTCTTTTTAATATACCTTGCAGTCAATCAGTCATTCACTGATATTTACTGAACACTTATTATATATGAAGAAGAGTGGTACTACGAGGATTGGACCAGTAGGGTCCAGGGAATTGTGAATCATATTAAGAATTTTATCCAAATGTTGTCAGTCCCTCAAATATGGAAGAGAGAATATATATATTTATGTAGTTTTTAAAATTCTTTTTTGCAAAATTATTAAGGTCTAAATAACTGGAAAGTCTAATGGTAATGATAAATATAAGCAACTGAAGATGTCTAAGAGTAATACTTAAATGTCAATTTTATGACCATGAAGCAATGTTTAAAATTGTAGTGTAATAAATTCAGGTTGGCACTCAGGATTTGCAGCTTTCTGTTAATAGAAGGTCCCTGTGATTAGGCAGAAAAGAGTAAGCTGCATGGCAAATTGAACAAATTGATAATGGTGAAAGATTCTGGAGCCTTATTATTAATCAGTTAGAAGTTGACTTATTTCTTTACCAAACACATAAAAATAAGATTAAAATAAAATGGATCATATAGCTTTTAGAGTATATTTATAATATTAATAATGCAGAGTTGCTACTTTCTTTTTAAAGTGCATGTTTCTGAATTAAATCTAATTAATTATTCACTCGAGATGGTCACTACCTTCTCTGACAGTTCTTTGGTTAGATACACTCACTGATGCAAAAGTATTCCTCCTTCTTTGCAGTAATGCCCCTAATCAATCTAATTTAGAGCCATAAGTGCATCTAATTGAAATGGCCCCATATTGCCTTGGATTATTATTTCAAAAATAAACAGCTTATTTTCACACGATGACATACACGTACATTCACCAGGAGTGTGCACACACACACACATTTGCTATGTCCTTTGCTTGGTGATGGGTCAGTGCATTTTCTTTCCATATCCCAGTCAAACAGATCTGAAATTCTACCCTAAGGACTGCTTTACAGAATTGCATGCATGTTTTATATAATTCTTCCACATAGAACTCACTATTATTCAAAACACAAATTTTACAAAAATTATAGTTATAATTCTTGAGTTTTGTGATATTGCAACAAAAGGAATCATTTTTATTTCAGCGGATGTCAATAAAAACTGGAGCAACTGAAACATTACAACATGCAATTGTTTATGAAAATTGACACTGAGAGTAGACCAGAAAACCCAACCAAGTAGAAAGTACTTGTGGACTAAGTATTCAAACAGGTGGGGTTATAAAATCAGTTTTAAATTCACCATGGGAAATTCTCAACTCTCTTTTATCTGAGTGTCAAATAGGCCCTCAGTGATTAAAGTGGAACTCAACACTGATCCCTTTTAACCATGAAATATACAAGTAATTAACACTACACTTCAGTTTCACACTAATGCCTAAAATTCAGATCTTGGAAACTGCACTAAATGCTAGAGGATCAAAGTTTGATTTTAACTTTAATTATATTTGAGCCTGATAGCCCAAGCATTGGTAATTGATACGAAAGCCAACTTCATTACAAAGGCAACAACCAGAGAATTCTTAACGTATATAGCATTGGAAAACAGGTTTCCTTGGCTTTATTTAGCAATGCAATTTTGGTCGTTACTTTAAAGAAATAAAAGAACTGCATTTCCATCACTAGATTTTTGCTTGCGTTGGCCGATGCTGACTAGACTTTCAGGGAGTTAAGTTGGGTCCTTGGAGTCACCTTTGTATTCAACAGGTCATAGAACTGCCTGTGCCATGCCAGGGGGAGATGCTGCCATTCTCTCAGCTTCTGTGAATCTTTTGTGTTTCTTGTACTTTCGGCCACTGGACCAGGATAGGAACCCAGAAACCCCTGCTTCTTCAGCAGCACCAACTCGATTTCTTCTTATGAGATCACCTTACATTACTAATCTCCATTAATATGGTTATTATGTGGCAAATATGTATTTGTGTAAGTATATGTTATCGGATTAAGTCATATATATATAAACATATATAAACATTTATTTAAACTTAAATTTATAAAATAAATAAGTTTATTTTAAACTTATTTAAATATGTATATGTATATATGTATATATAGTCTGCTTATCTATCTATCTATCTATCTACCTATCTATCATCTTAATCTGGTGGGTGCAGTGGCTCACGGTGGTAACCCCAGCACTTTGGGAGGCTGAAGCAGGCAGATCACCTGAGGTCAGGAGTTTGAGACCAGTTGGTGAACACAGTGAAACTCACTGTCTACTAAAAAAGACAAAAAAACAAAAAAAATTAGCCAGGCATGGAGGGACACACCTGTAATCCCGGCTACTTGGGAAGCTGAGGCACAAGAATCCCTTGAACGTGAGAGGTGGGGGTTACAGTGAGCCGAGATCTTGCCACTGTATTCCAGCGTGGGGGATACAGCAAGACTCTGTCTTAAATAAATAAATAAATAAAGATATACTTACACGACTTATATACAGTAGTTCCCCCTTATTAGTGGAAGTTATGTGTCAAGCCCCTCAGTGGATGCCTGAATCCTCAGATAGTCTCGAACCCCATATATACTATGTGTTTTCCTATACATGTATACCTGTGATAAAATTAATTTGTAAATTAGGCATAGTAAGAGATCAGCAACAGCAACTAAGAATAAAATATAACAATTGGACCAATATATTATAATGAAGGCTATGTGAATGTGGGCTCTCTCAAAACATCTTATTGTACTTTATTCACTGTTTTTCACCTATTTTATTCTTATTGTACTGCAGTCATCAATTTTCACCTGTTTTATTCTTATTGTACTATAGTCACCTATTTTCTGATCCTGGTTGACTACAGGTAACCGGAACCTTGGAAAGCAAAACCATGGCTATGGAAGAGCCTGTTGTACACTTTGCATTGTTAATATGTTTAATAGTCAGCAACAACTAAAAGTGTCATCATTTAAATAGTCACTTTTTCTGTAATGATCCACAGAATTTCACACATGCTGTGGCACTTATATTTATCAGAGCTTTATGAGAAAGTGGAACTTAGTTGACACTCAAGGAATGGCTTTACATTTCAACTGTGGGTTTACAATTCATTACCAAAACTGTGTCCTAATTTGCAGCTTGATGTTCTCTCCTTGTAACTTCTGCTTATGTTAGACTCAATGAATTAAACCGCAGTTTCTGCTTATTTTCCTCTCTCTTGAATGTGACTGTTCTGTGTAGGACAATTAAAAAATCAAACTTGGAAAATAAATAACAATTTGCCTCTGAAATTCTATGGTTCTTTGGCATATTCAGAAATTGAAAAGGCAAAGGAGAGTGCATTGTTAACAAGAATTTGAAAAGCTGTTATTTTTTAAAAGTAGATGAGGAAATGTGCATTGATCAGTTTTGTGTATTACCATGCAAAGAGGCAAGAAATGAAGACAGCAGTAATGGTTTCCTATTGAACCATTTCGCATTTCCATGTGTTAGAAATTTCTTAAGCAAATCAGCATGTTTTTGCTGCTCTATGGACAGCCATAAATCTTGGGTAATCATCCTGTGAATGGGTCAGTGCATTAGCTCTGTAACTTCAATTAGCTGTACTACTATCAAGCTCTGAGAAATCTACTGTAACACAGTTTTAACCATTAGATTAAAAATGGCCATAAATATTAAGTGTTGTTGTAAATGAAGCCAACTTTAGGCTATGTCATCTGAACTTCAAAGCTTTATTAAAGTTTAAATATTTAATGTTGAAATGGCTAGCATATGCCATAACTACCATATGCGGCATTTCTGTGTGTGTGTGTGTGTGTGTGTGTGTGTGTGTGTTTTGCTCTAATGTAAGAACAGAAAAAGATCATGTTTCAGAATGTGGAGAACAGGGCAATATGGCAAACTAGTTAACCTGACGTTACCTTTTGGAAAAACAGAAAACAAAAACTTAAAGTGCTGAATAAAATATCACCATCTTCCTTTCTTAATACTTTGCTGAATTTGGAGTAAAAAACATAGGGAACATCTGAAACTCAGGGTTATAACAACGGTTTACTGTGGCTGCCCTTGGGGGCAGAGAGGGATTGCCAGTCTTGATAATTGAGGAGGGTGGGCTTCATGCCCATATGAATAGCACAGATAGGGTGTCTGTTCCATTCAGGGTGGTAAGTTGTAATTGATATCTGCAGACATAAAATCAGGACCCTCAAAAGGCTACCATCAGTAAAAAGATGGGCCAGTCAAAATTTTTCCTACCCAAGAGAAAGGACATTGAAATATCCTTGTTTCTTTTTTTATTATTATTTATTATTATTATTATTATACTTTAATTTCTAGGGTACATGTGCATAACGTGTTTATTACATATGTATACTTGTGCCATGTTGGTGTGCTGCAAATCAAAACCACAATGAGATACCATCTCACACCAGTTAGAATGGCAATCATTAAAAAGTCAGGAAACAACAGGTGCTGGAGAGGATGTGGAGAAATAGGAAATATCCTTGTTTCTGTTCTGAGCGGGTAACAAAAACCTCTCCCTTAAGATCTCATAGCCACAGACCTTCCCACCATCACACAGGGTTGTATTCAAATCTATGTGGTCCATGTGTGACATGGGCTTACAAATTAATATAAAATATGGTCCTAATCTATTAATACTCCTGGGACATCTAACATAAATAAAGATGAAATCAGTCTGGAGAGACTCAGCCTCAATTTTTGAAGATGAGCTCACAATTAAAATGTCAAAATAAAGAAAAGACTCACCATGTCCAAGGGTTAAGAGACCCAAGAGGACCTACAGATAAAAGAACTATAATTTCTGACTAAATCTGTTTTTCTTAATAACACTCTTTCCATTTGGAGCAGGAGAATTTTTTTTGTTGTGCAGGATTAACTTGTGTGTTGCAGAGTGTTTAGTGTTCCTGCTCTACTCTGGCACTAAAGGCCAATAACAATCCACCCCACCCTCACCCCCAGATCCTGGGACAATCAAAAGTGCCCCTGCACAGTTCTAAACAGCCTCTGAGGAGAAGAGCCACCACTGTTTATGAACTGTTGAGCTAGAAAATAAAATAAGTATGTTTTATATTAATAATCTGAAAGAATGTGTTGAAAATGTGAGAAAAACACAACGATAAAAGTCAATTTTAAAGGACTCAATGGAACCTCTAAAAATTAAAAATATAAAAACAAATTAAAAACCTAGTGAACAGACTGAACATCAACATATACACATTTGATGAGAGAAATGGTGAATCAAAACACTGATGTTATATAATTAGAATTCAGCATAAAGAATAAAAAGTTAGGAAATATATTAAGAGGAATGAGAAAAAAAAAGAAGGTTCAATTTATATCCAAAAGAAATTTCAGAGAAAAAAAAAATTCAGGGAGGCTAATACCCAAAGACATGATGATCAAAACATAGAGATTTAATGAAACATGTAAATTCTTCCTTTTAGCTATTATAACATCCCTAACATAATACAAATAAACCTGTATCTAATCACATTATGGTGAAATGCAGAACACCAAAGACAAAGAGAAGGTCTAGAAAACAAGACAGAAATGCCAGGTTATCTACAATAGAAAGACAACTGTAAAGTAAACTGAGAACAGTCTTTTCCAAGGCAACTGTAGAAGCCAGAAGATAGTAACAATTTCAGGAAATGTGGGGATAAATGAATTCACATAGGTGAAACACTTAGAACTGTACCTGGCACATTGTGTGTATAACACAAGCGTTTGCTACGGTCCTCACTAACCTGGTTTGGGTTGCACAAATAAATTATGAAAGGTATATAAGGTATAAAACTGAAATGTGATGAAAGGTATAAACCTGGAAATAATCCACCTTCATAATTTTTAAATGGCTACTAGGAATCATACATTGTATTGTTTTCTGAGGAGATTACCATAATACACTTATTAATAGCTTAAACATTGAACATTAGCCTTAGATTTAGAGCTTCAGTTTAGTTCTTCACTCAACTATTTTTGTTCAATCTTGGGAAAGAAACTACAAATTTAAAGCTGCTTTCTTGTTTGTTTGTTTGTTTATAAAATTGAGTTAGTTAACCGATTCATTTATTAATTATTTAAGTATTTATTAACAAGTATTTCTTCAAGCTCAGAAAAGACAGAAAATCCCCAACAATTTAACAAGTCTCTAGAAATATTACAATTTAAGTAAGAAATAAAACAATTGAATGTAAAATAATGCAGTAACTGCTATGGAAACCAAAAAGTATCTGCGTCGGGTCGTAATCAATTTAGACGTTTATTTTGCCAAGGTTAAAGACGATGCCTGGGAGAAAAAACAAAAACAAAAATGGAATCACAGAAAAAGCCTGTGGTCTGTGCCCTTCTCCAAAGATGACTTTGAAGTCTTTAATATTTAAAGGGAAAAAGGGAGGGTGTGGTCACATTACTGAATCCACATGTTGCAAGAGAAAAAGGGAAGGTAGAGTTATGTTGTCTTTCACTCCTTAATCAGCACTTTACATAAGATAAGGTGAACATAGAGTAGCTACCTGTGAAGATATTTAACCTTTCATCTGTAGCTATCTGCTTAGGAATCAAATAAAAGGCAGCTTCTTGCATGTTTCAGCTTTCAGCTTATTTTTTTCCCTTTTTGCAGAATGAATTGTGGTCCCCAGTTTTTATTTTCCTTTCACAACTATAACACAGTTATTTAAAAGCACTATAGAAATGTAGAGGAATGGCAATTACTTCTTTAGGAAGTCAGAGATAGTGGCAGGAAATATATGATTATTATTATTACCATCATCATCCTAAACACTGTCTAAATGAATACTGAGGGCTAGGCACTGTTTACATATATTTTACATGTGTATTGGAAGGATATTGCAGATAGAGCTAAGATACAGTGACATGAGGTTATGTCACAATTCTAAGGAATTTTCAATAGTTGAGTGTGGTAATAGCACCAGAGTAGATATCAGATAACTTTAATAAAAAAGGACATAAAATACTGATCAAACATTCCTTAGCAGAGACAATTCTAGTTTTCATCTGAGAAGGTGGGATGGAACAGGTTTCTAGAGGCAGAGAGATTAGGTAGCAGCTGCTACCATAATCTGGGCAAAAGCAAGTGGAAGCCTGAACTAAGGTAGAGGCCATAGAAGTTGAGTAAATGAGTTTGAGTGACATCTGTGAGACAGAATCAACTCGTCTGGTATGCTTGTCTTAAATTCCCCATCCAAAGATGAATCTTAGATACGTAAATTGAGCATGTGAATGGACACAGATTCTATTATTCAATAGCGCCCAGCTAAAAAACTGCTACAGATGTTTTAATGAGTCATTTTAGTCTTGCTGATCTTGAGGACTCTGCTTGTGAGAATGTCTCGCAATGAGAAGGAAGCACAGAACTCAATTTGCAGATCTAAAGGCAAGGAGTCAAACATCCTACAAGATAAAGTTGAAGTGCTAAGTGAATAAAACTTACTGTGAGAGGAAGGTAAAGAGGAAGGGAAGGAAAGTGGGCCAAAGGGGAGAAAAGCAGGAGAGTAAGGGGAAAAGAGAGAAAATAAAGAGGATCATTAGATGGATGTTAAGAAATCACAGAGGTGCCGGGCGCGGTGGCTCACGCCTGTAATCCCAGCACTTTGGGAGGCCGAGGCGGGTGGATCACAAGGTCAGGAGATCGAGACCATGGTGAAACCCCATCTCTACTAAAAATAGAAAAAATTAGCCGGGCGCAGCGGCGGGCGCCTGTAGTCCCAGCTACTCGGGAGGCTGAGGCAGGAGAATGGCGTGAACCCGGGAGGCGGAGCTTGCAGTGAGCCGAGATTGCGCCACTGCACTCCAGCCTGGGCAACAGAGCAAGACTCCGTCTCAAAAAAAAAAAAAAAAAAAAAAATCACAGAGGTGTTTTTAGGCAGATAGAAATGGGATAAACAAAGATGAGTGTTCAAGAGGCCGCAGGAGAAAGACTCTTGCTAAAATAAAAGGCATAGTGGTCAATGTCAAGTGCTGTAGAAAAACAAAGTGAAATAAAGATAGTTAAACTAAGCAAACAAATTATTTTCAAACATTTATTGAGCATCTACTAGGTATCAAGTCCTAAAATAATCATGGAAGACAGGAGACCTATATCTTACTCTCAACCAGCTTACTGTCTTGTGAGACAGATAAAAACAGATCGTTGGTAAAGGTTAAGAAACATAGTTGTAGAGAGTAAAAGAAAAGATCGAGACCATCCTGGCTAACACGGTGAAACCCCGTCTCTACTAAAAATTACAAAAAACTAGCCGGGCGAGGTGGCGGGTGCGTGTAGTCCCAGCTACTAGGGAGGCTGAGGCAGGAGAATGGCATAAACCTGGGAGGCGGAGCTTGCAGTGAGCTGAGATTCGGCCACCGCACTCCAGCCTGGGCGACAGAGCGAGACTCCGTCTCAAAAATAAATAAATAAATAAATAAATAAAATAAAATAAAAAAAGAAAAGACCCACTTAGGCCAAACTGGAGCTGTTTAAGAAAGATGAATAAGAGGTGGCCAAACCAAGAAAGGTGGGAAAGGCATTCCAAAGAGCAAAGATGTAGAGGCAGGAGACATGGTGTGAACTGTTGTAAAGTGTAAAATAGGAGAAAAGTAGAACAGTGGTATTTGACAACTGTAATTTCTATTGCAACTTCTGCAGGTGAGTTTCTGTAGCAGACAAGGTGGCCTGAAAGTCGATGCACTCCCACCCTATGCTGCCACTGCTCCTAAGGCCCCATTATCAAGATGAAAATATTATTTGGTGATACCTTTAATCTCACTCAAGCAGGAGAGTGTTCAATCAGTATGTTGAAAATACCACATAAAAGAAGTACCCTTGGCATAACAAGGGCAGATGTATTGAAAAATAAGACTAGGGTAAGGAAGATACAAAGTCATAGTAGTAAAGAAAAATGAATTTTATCAGTAGGGAAGTGTGTTTGCTCATAAGTATTATAGAGCAAATAAAATCACACATGCCCATAAACCATAGCTACTATTGGAGCAGAGAGAGAGAGAGAGCTCAACACTTCTTTTCAATCCTGTGAATTAGAGCAACCTCCAAGTCCACAGGCCACATCATGAAACAGAGCAGACTGCCACTGAAATCCAGTTGATGCCTGAAGTTGCATATTTGCAAAAACATAAGAAGGGATGGGATTTAAAATCTAATTAAAAACATTAAGAAATTGAAGAAGTAAGGTGATGAGAACGAGTATGTCTTAAACTGAAAGAAAGACTTCAATTGTAAGGGGAAGTGTGAAAATTCAGATATGAGGATAATAGGTGGAAAGTTTGACAAGGTTTACCTCATTGCATTATGATGACCACATAAATGCACTTGAATATGTTGAGTAACTATTTTGCCGCATATTATACTATGTTTACTCACGAGACATTATTGGATCTTCTTGATTCTGGAAATAGAAGACCAATGTTAAATTATAAACAAAATAGGGACACATACATGCTCACTAAGGTGTAGAAATAATCCGATAGTAGAAAAATAAGAAACTATAAATACTTTAGTAATTGGGCTTAAATTTAAGGATCAATCTAATGAATTTAAAAGTTTACTTTAGCAGTTTCCACAGAGTTGAAGTGCTACAAGAACTGGCTATATCAAAATATTCAGTGAGTCAACTGATTATTCATTTAAGACACATTAGAAAAAAATGTAAGCCATATTTTAATTTTGTTACTTTATAAAATTTATGTGTGTTTAATTTTAAAAGACTTTTATAAACAAAACAAAGGATAAACCATTGAGAGCATTTAAAAATTGTTTAGGCATTTCCCATGTTTATTTCTATCCAAATTTGTCAAAGAAATATTAAAAACTTTATCTAATCTTATTTCTCATTAGTCTCTCCAAAAATAATTACTTTGTTTTTCAGTGTTAATTACCTCTTAATATAATATCATGATACTTATTAAATTCATAATTACTCAGCTTTTACAATGATTGTGCCAAATAATCTAATATTTATGGTATTTTAACTACTTATTTTCTATTAATTTCAAGAGAAGTATGTTTTAAACTTAAGATTATAGACTTATATTTTAATTGGCAATAAAACATTCAGAAGTAAGAGTGTTATTAATAGATTCCTTAGACAACTGAAAACAAATGAGTTATGAATTGTCTCAAAAACTAAGCTGGTAAGTGAATTAGACTGATTCAACCTCATAGACTAACAAATCATGTGGTAAATTATTGACTTACACTATTACCAAAAATTTGCCCAAAGCTTAGCTCTATTCATGTGTCTATTCACTGGGTCCTGTGTCAACCTAACATTTGAATACCTTCCATGTAAAAGCACTGTGCTGACTGCTGGGAAAACTACTCATATTTTCTTAAATGTGCTACGTTTTCATGGCTGCCTGCTTCTAGTATTCCTCTTCCTAAATGACTTTCTTGTTTTGACTATGTAGTAAATTCCTACCCAATGTCCAGTGCTCTCCTGGAGGTTTCTCTGCCTCCTTCCTCTCCCCTGCAGCCAGACGGACTTGATTTCTTCTTTATGCTTCTGTACAACTCTGATATATGCCTCTATTAGAGCCCTTCTTACACTGGGCTATAATCGTGGTGGGGGTTACTGGGGCCACCATTGCTCTATTTATATTTACATGTCCTTATTCCTGATTAGACTTTTAATTCCTTCATGGTAGGACAAGTATCTAATTAATCTTCGGCTTCCTAATATTTACATAGTTAAGTCAATGAATCCACCAATAGACAATAGTAGTTATAGGGTATTGGTTTGAAATTGGTGTAAAATATGTTACCTTTTTTATGAATTTTATTGCATATATATATATTTTTAATTTTAATTGCAACAAAGTCTCACTCCATCACCCAGGCTGGAGTGCAGTGGTGCACGATCTCAGTTCACTGCAACCTCCGCCTCCTGAGTTCAAGCAATTCTCCTACCTTGGCCTCCTGAAGAGCTGGGATTACAGGCGCCCGTCACCATGCCTGGCTAACATTTGTATTTTTAGTAGAGATGGCGTTTCACCATGTTGGCCAGCCTGACCTGGCCTCAGGTGATCTGCCTGCCTTAGCCTCCCAGAATGCTAGGATTACAGGTGTGAGCCACTGTGCCTATACTCCAAGTTTAGGAGTCCTGAGTGGAAGGTTCCAATGGACTGAACTTGGATCATGTGTCCATTACAAGTGCCAAGATGAAGAAAGAGAAAGTTTCTGATGATTTTTGGCTTCCAAGGAGACAAGACTCAGCCAAGATTCACATCACAGGGGACCAATTCTCTCCACAGAGCAAAGGGTTTTGGATTACCAGCCAGAACAAATACAAATAGTTGCTGTAGCACATTACTATTTTCTTAATCACATGCTTACTTGGAAACATTTAAGAAACTAAAGTTTCCTAAAAGACACAGAACTGCTTTATCCTCAGCTCTTAGAGCAATCCATTTGCTAAAATCAGACTTTTTATTTATATTTGCCCTATTTTGGTAATAATATCCTGAATACATTAATAATGATAATAATGACAATATTGAGCATTTATAATGCTAGTATACTTTGTATATTTAGAATGTACTGAGTTTCACTTTAAGATTTTTTTATTAGTGAATTTAACTCTCACTGTTCACCCCTACTGCAGGTGTGATTATTAAATGAACTTACATCTTGAAGCAACAATCCCTCTGAAGGATAACACAAATTATTCTTTATTTTTTATCTTATTTTTACATTATTTCAGACATGCAAAAATATATAAAGGGTAATATAAAAAACCATGTCCGTTTTTCCGAACTTAAAAAAATATTACTAATAGAGTTGTAGCTCCCAGACACCCTACCCTAATTCCGTTCTTTTCCTTTCACATCAGAGATGGTCACAAACCTGAACTAGAAGTTTATTGGGCCCATACATCTCTTTAGATATCTACATATATGTATATATCTACAACTGAATATTTGTAGATATCATATACTCCTTGTATCCTGCTGCAATTAACTCTTTTGCTGAATATTATATGGGTGACATTTATGAGGTTGATACTTGTAGCTATCAGTTATTTTCACAATCATATAATCTTCTATTGGATATGTATATATCAGTTTATTCTCACCCCTATTGATGGACATTTAGATTTTTTGTGGTTGTAAACAATCCTACTCTGTCCATTCTTGGATGTTTCCTTGTTTAGTTTGTAAGAGTATTCCTAGGTATATATGCAACATGGGAAGTGCATCTTCAACCTTACTAGATATTTGGGAATCTCTCTTCTAAGTATCGATTTAGATTCCTCCTAACAGGGTGTGTTATTCCCTGTTTCTCTACATTCTCGCTGACATTTTTGACTGCTATTTTAGTTTCTTTTTAAATGTATGCAACCAGAAGGGCATGCCATTTTAGTTTTAGTCGCATTTCCCTAATTGCCGGGAAAACTGAGGCACTTTTCCAATGTTTCATTACTTTATGTTTCTTCTATGAAATGCCTCGTCATATTTCCATCGTGTTATTTGATCTTTTTCTCCTAGAATTAAAAAAAAAATTATGTCTTTATTCTGGAAAGTAATCCATTGTTGATTATAAGAGATGCATCTTCCGTTGTAATTTTCATTCAATTTCATAATGTTTTTTGATACATAGATCTTAATTTTTTATATTTCTTTTATTCAGTTGTACAATAGTCACACCATTTACATTATTTAACTCAATCTAAAAAACATGCAAAGGTATATAATGAAAAGTTTCCTGCCCTATAACCCAGGCACCAGAAGCCTGCCTGTTTATACAACTTCCCTCCACCTCCTCCCTAAAGGTAACAATTGTTATAAGTTTATTATATTCCCTTGAGGAATATTTTAATGCATGTTAAAAAATGCAGATACAGTCTTCTCTCTGTTTCCTTTTCTGCAGATAGTAACATAATATGTCCAATGGTTATGCGCTTTCATTTTTCACTGTCAGGTATATTTTAAATGTCTTTCTATACTTGTACATGAAGTGTTCCTCATCCTTTCTTACAGTCGTATACTATTTCACTGTATGTATGTACTATATTAACTAGCCTTTTACTGATGGAAATGTATGTGGTTTTCAATTGCTGTGTAATGAAGTGTAGGTGTTAAGATAAGGGACCTGGGAGCTGGAGCACCTGGTTGTTAATTCCAACCAATCATTTACTAAGTAAGTCTAGGACAAGTTAATTAACTTTTCTGTTTCCTCATTTGTAAAATGCAATAATAGCACCTACCCAATAGAGAAGTTACAAGAACTTAATGAGTTAAAGCTGTCATACTTAACATGGGACTATATTATATGATAATTACTAAATAAATATTAGTTGCTGTCATTACAAACATTGTCTCAATGCCTTATATATACTTCATCTCACAAATGTATATTTGTTTTAAAAATTCCTAGAAGGTAAGTTAGATTGCCTAGTCACATGTATATTAGGATTGATTTCTAATTCTGACATATTAAAAATTACTCTCCATAGTGTTGTGCTAGTTGTCCCTCCTACATGAAATGTGTGAGTTCATAGTTCTTCAGAACCTTACTCACAGGCTGTATTTTGTATTCTTTGTCAATTTCTGTAAGTGAAAATTTCAATCAGAATGAAATTTTAATTTCCATTCTCCTTATTTTTCCTGAGGTTATCTTTTCAATTGTATAATTTTAATTCATATTTTTGTGAAATATCTGTGTATATTATTTATCAACTTTTCTATTGGACTGCTTTTAAAACAATTTGTAGACTTTGTTCTGTGTTAGGAAGAATAACATTTTTTTCTCTTTTTTTTTTTTTTTTTTAGACGGAGTCTCGCTCTGTCGCCCAGGCTGGAGTGCAGTGGCCGGATCTCAGCTCACTGCAAGCTCCGCCTCCCGGGTTTACGCCATTCTCCTGCCTCAGCCTCCGGAGTAGCTGGGACTACAGGCGCCCGCCACCTCGCCCGGCTATTTTTTTGTATTTTTTAGTAGAGACGGGGTTTCACCGTGTTAGCCAGGATGGTCTTGGGCGGATCACGAGGTCAGGAATAACATTTTTTTCTGTGATAGGAGTTAAAAATTTCTTTTCGGCTGGGCTCAGTGGCTCACGCCTGTAATCCCAGCACTTTGGGAGGTCGAGGCAGGCGGATTATGAGGTCAGGAGATCGAGACCATCCTGGCTAACATGGTCAAACCCCATCTCTACTAAAAATTCAAAAACAAAATTAGCCGGGCGAGGTGGCAGGCACCTGTAGTCCCATTTACTCGGGAGGCTGAGGCGGGAGAATGGCGTGAACCCGGGAGGCCGAGCTTGCAGTGAGCCGAGACAGCACCACTGCACTCCAGCCTGGGCGACAGAGCGAGACTCCATCTCAAATATATATATATATATATTTTTCACATGTGTTATTTGTCTTTTGACCTTTAAACAATATTTTTCCCTTGCATTTTTTTTAGGTAGTAAAGTATACCAGTGTCTTCTCTTAGAACTCTTAAGTTTTATATGATTATTAAAAAGGTATTTTCACTCAGAAGTCATGAAACAATTCTTCCAAGTTTTCTTCTAATATTTTTGTGACTTAATAACCATATTACATTTTAAGTCATATTTATTGGGCTATAATTTACATACAGTTAAATTCTCCCTATTTGCACGTGCAATTTATGAATAATTTTTGGCAAGCAAAAAATAGTAATGAATTTCTTCTACCCACCTCCATCCCTGGGCAATCCCTGATCTGTTTTCTATGCTCAATAGTTTTGCCTTTTCCAGGATGTCATAGAAAATGAATCATATAATAAGGAGACTTGTGAACCTTTTTCACTTAGCATAATGCATTTGAGATTTATCCATATTAAAACATGTAGCAGTAATTGGTCTCTTTTTGTTTTTGTATAGTGTTTCATAGTATGGCCACATGACGGTTTGTTTATCCACTCACCATTTTGGTTGCTTCCAGTTTTTGGTGACTATAAATAAAGCCAATACAGAAATTCATGTTTTTTGTATGGACATATGTTTTCATTTCTCTAGAGAATAGAAATGTAATATCTGGGTCACGTGGTAAGTATATGTTTATCTTCGTAAGAGACTGCCAAGTGGCTTTCTAAAATAGCTGTACCATTTTGCATTTCCATATTAACATACAACATACACACATTTTGTATTTGAAATTAATTTGCTTTAGCCTATGGAGGAGATATGAGTCCCACTTTTGTATTCCAGATGGTTTTCCAGTTGTCCCGTCAGAAGTTATTGATATACATCTGTCCCCTACTGATTTGAAAAGCCATCTTTATCAAATTCTAAAGTTCTGTATCTATTTGCCTTTAATTTTGACTTATTCTGCTCCGCTGATAGCTCAATATGATGGATGACAAATAATTCATGTTTCAGTACCATACTTTTAAAATTATTGAGGCTTTATATTTTAAAATATAGAAGGGCAAGTTTTCTTTCTCTTCTCTTTATCTCTATTTTATTATTATTATTATTCTTAGTAGTAGTAGTAGTAGTAGTAGTAGTAGTAGTAGTAGTAGTAGCAGCAGCAGTAGTAGCAGTAGTAGCAGCAGCAGCATTTTGACACGGTGTCACTCTGCGGCCCAGGCTGAAGTACAGTGGCATGATCATAGCTCACTGCAGCCTGGACATTCTGAACATCCTGGGCTCAGGTAATCCTCCCACCTCAGCCTCCCAAGTAGCTGGGACTACAGGTAAGCACCACCATGCCTGGCTCATTTTTGCACATTTTGTAGTGACAGGCTTTCACCATGTTGCCCAGGTTGGTCTCAAGCTCCAGGGCTCAAGCAATGCTCCCTCCTTGACCTCCCAAAGTGCAGGCATTACAGACACAAGCCACTGTGTCCAGCGAGGGGCAAGTTTCCTACTATGGATCTTCTTTTTTATATGTTGCCTTTTATTTTCCCTATCAATTTTAGAATTATTTTGCCAAGTTACAAAACATGTCTTTGTACTTCTTGGAAGAAAGTTTTCATCTGTATGATGTTTGTTCTGTCTTGGAATATGATTTCCCTTTATTTTATTTAAGTCTTCATTTTTGTCTATGACCTCATGTCAGTTGCCAAAGCTCTCAGCATCTGACCCGCCTTCCTCTTCGACCTATTCATCGTTCTTTCCTGTTGCACTCCAGGCTGTTCCAGTCTCAAAGTTACAGATGCTCTCTCCTTTATCTGTAATCCTTTTTCTTCACATGGCTAATGACTTTTTATCATTTAAAATTTTGCTCAAATGATACCTTATGAAAGTGTTTTTCTGTCACCACTTTACTTAAGTAGCCTCATCGTGGCCCCAGTCATTCACTTTCAGGTTACTCTGATTTATTTTCTGTCTGATGCTTATCACTATTACAGTCATGCGCGCTCATTTCCTTACTTGTTTATTTCTAACACCCCCTAATTAGTTGAAACCATGAGAGCAGGGGCTTTGTCTTCTGGTTTCCTGCAGGTCATCAGTGCTGGGAACAGTGTCTAGCACTGAGTAGATGTGCAGCACATATTAGGTGAATGAATGGTTGGTCTTTTCTCCGCTCTATCAACTGTCTTCACACTCTTCCTTCTGCTACTTATACAAACCAGTTGGACAGATTTTCTAGGTGAAATTATTTGACTGCCTGAGAAAATCAGTGAGGTAATGACTTGTGACTTTTCCAACTGAGTATCAGAATCACAGGTCAGAAGACTGAGATCCCTTCTGCTACTCAGCTCCATGTCCCCCACCTCCCACTCTCATTTTTGGCTGTGCTGATATGACTGGCAGGACCACCATCTGTGACTCCCTGAGGCATCACAGTGAAACAACTGAAGCAGAATACATACTCAAAAACAAGTGAACAGAATCAAATTCACTCTCGGTAGCTCAGATCTTTACAGATGGAAATAACAAATCAGAAAATGATCTGGAACAGTGGTTTCCATGTCTGGCTTATGATATGTCACCTAAAATATTTTGACAAATATGGCCGTTTGAACCTCACCCCAGTCCTACCGAATCAGAACTTTCAAAGTTCATTAAAACAAGCAAACAAAACCCACCAATGGAACTCTTGTGGGGTTCTAACATACTTCAATGTTGAGGAAACACTGCTAAGCTGAGATGGGCAATTGACTATGTGTGTAATCAATGTGAACTGATGCAGTGATCATAGATAATGGTCCATGCATTTAAAAATTTTATGGAATTATTAGATTGGTGGTCAAATAATAAACTAAACAATCTAGTGTTTTTTATGCTCTACATTGATGAAAAAGTTATATAAAGTCTGCATAATACCCAAATACGGCCGGGCGCGGTGGCTCAAGCCTGTAATCCCAGCACTTTGGGACACCGAGATGGGCAGATCACGAGGTCAGGAGATCGAGACCACAATGAAACCACGTCTCTACTAAAAATACAAAAAATTAGCTGGGTGTGGTGGCGGGCGCCTGTAGTCCCAGCTACTCGGGAGGCTGAGGCAGAAGAATCGCGTGAACCCAGGAGGCGGAGCTTGCACTAAGCCGAGATCACATCACTGCACTCCAGCCTGGGCGACACAGCCAGACTCCGTCTCAAAAAAAAAAAAAACTCAAATACAAGAATAAGGCTTTGTTCTACAACATGATGAAATGGATTCTGCTACTTACCTGTACTGCCTGTTCTGTAACCAGAATAATTTAAAGCTTAATTCAATGTCTAAAAATGCATTGCTAGTTAGAAATGCTGATTGCTGAGCTTCATTATAAAGATATTGAGTCTTAATCTCTGAATGTGGAACCCAGAAATCTGAAAGTTTATAAAACTTTTTATATGATCCCTTTGTATGATCTCACACTACTATGTGCGAATCATGAAAGCATAGATTTGGACTCCTTTTGGGGTGGGGCTACTTGAGTTCAAATGGGTCTCACAGGGTGATCCTGGGCAAGTTACCTGTTTTCATCTTCCATTTCCTCATCTGTAAAATGGGAACCAATATTATCTGCCTCAGGGATTGTTGTGAAGGTTGAATGAGATCATCAATGGAAAGTAATTGACAAAGTGCCTGAAAATTTACCAAAAAAGGACTCAGTAAACATTAGGTCTTACTTTTACTAACCACTTGCTTTACTGGTTTATCCCTAGTTGGAATTTTCTATCTCTTCTGTAGCAGTATCTCAAGAGATGGTTCTCAAAACATGGCTCTGGACTACAATCATCAACATCAGTTGGAAACTCGTTGGAAATGAAAAATTTTGGATCTCACCCAAATATAATGGGTCAGAATCTCTGATTGTGGGACCCAGGAATTAATGTTTAATAAGCCCTCTAGCTGGATGATTTTGATGCATGCTGAAGTTTGAGAGTCACTGATCTAGGAGGATTAAATAATAAAAGGATTAATTGAAAACGAGAAGCAAACTGTGAAATAAGTTACAGTTAAACAGATAAGTTTTAAAGATACATAATCTTTCTCACATACATATACATATCAACCACCCCCCACCACACATACACATTCATTCTAAACTGTGAATAATGCAGGTTGTGTTCATCTAAGGAATGTTCAGTTTCTCTCAGACTCATGCTTGCTCTGGTTTTGTTTAGTGTTTCTCCTATCAATACCCTGTTTCCATATCATCTGCTGTGGCTCTTCTGTATTTCACACTATTCCCTATTTTTATAGTAGTGTTTCCTGGAATATTTACTTTCTGTATTAGGTTTCAGTGTAGAAATAGACTGAGAGTAGACATTGGAGATAGATAGGCATTATATGAAACCAACTCAGTTTGTTGACTTTGGACAAGTTAACCCCAGAATTCTAGATTTTTCATCAGTTAAAAAGGGAGAATGATACCCTCCTTAAAATTTTCTTTTGAAGGCTAAATGTTATATATGTAAATTATATAGCACAGTGCCTGACACATAGTGAGCATCCAAAAAAATGTTGGCTAAGGCCGGGCGTGGTGGCTCAAGCCTGTAATCCCAGCACTTTGGGAGGCTGAGGTGGGCAGATCACCTGAGGTCAGGAGTTCAAGTCCAGCCTGTCCAACATGGTGAAACCCCAAAAATACAAAAATTATCCGAGCATGGTGGCATGTGCCTAATCCCAACTACTTGGGAGGCTAAGGCACGAGAATTACTTGAACCCATAAGACAGGTCGCAGTGAGCCAAAATTGTGCCACTGCACTCTAGCTTGGGTGATAGAGCAAGATTTTGTCTCAAATAGTAATAATAATAAAGTTAGCTAATATACTAATTTCATAGAATGTTCAATCTTACAGCCTTTGCTAATATTAATATTTTATATAGAGAGCACTAACCAAAAATATATACTGTTTTTTCTATGCCTGTTCCTATTTCTACAGAAATTTAGGGAAGAGCCACACTTTTCCAGTATGCACAGAGCAAAAATATCTATAGACCTCCTTGTTACTATCAAATTTCTAGAGGACTAGAGTAGGATTGAGAAAGTTACAATCACTTATGATAACCTGTGTTTGGGATCATTACACCCTAATCATGTTGTCAAATAGAAATTGAAAGCTTCCCTCAATGTATTTATGGCACTGAATTTGCCCATATTCTGACACTATTTTACCATTAGTTAGAATAGAAAGTGACAGTCAGTAGAGTTTTCTTTTTATATCTGTGGCACAATCTTCAGAGCAGCCTCTTGTGTAGGCAACCAGACATGAAGTTGCAAAGTCTTTATTAGAATATGCTCTGTGTCTCACTTATTTAAGTTGAAGTGGCTGCAGCAATGTGGACCCGCGTCCAGATCTGTGCTTTGGTTCAGATCTGTGCTCACTCACTTTCATTATAACCTTGAGCCAATTGCTTTATTTCACTTGCTCTCAGAGATAATTAGTTCAACTTTCTCATTTATAAAATGACTGGGTACATTTTGACTAGTTCAATTTTGGTGAGTATTTTGTCAGTACTTGCAAATATGTGTTTTCTGTCTTGTTTTGCATGTCATAATTGACATTCAGTTTGAATATTTACTTGTGCTGTGCAGATTTTCTATAGTCTAACTTATTTTTTGGTCTGCTTGTTTTATCAGCCATAAAGAGGGATTGTTAAAATATCTCTTCCCATATGTTGAAGCTACCTTTTGGATTGCATACAAATGTAAAAGTGTTACATCTTTCTGGTGGATTGGTTCTTTTATCATTATGAAATGTCCTTCTTTATATCCAGTATTGCTTTATGCCTTGATGTCTACTTTACATATTTGAATAGTTATATAAGCATTCTCTTGGTAAGGTGATCCTGATTTATCTTTTTTCAATCCTTTTACCATCCACCTTTCTTCGTCCTTTTATTAAAGATGTGTATCTTTGAAGCATCATATAGCTGAGTTTTGTTTTCAGGAATTCTAATGTGCTGTGCACAAGGGTATTTTCATTGCGTTCATTATGCTTGGAAATTTGTAGAGTTTATTATTATTGTTGTTGCTATACATTTTTTACTTCAAATTGAAATGAAAAATACATAGAGAAAAACACATATATCTTTAGTATGCAGCACAATTAATTTTCACACCGTTGATCAAGCACCCAGATCAAGAAAAAGAATATGCCCAAACTCTAAGCCTTTCTCATTCTCTCTTTCAGTTCCTATTCTCCCAAAGTAATCCTTATCTTGATTTCTAAGATCATAGATAGTTTGTGCTGTTGCATCTTCCCCATTCTCTTTCACACCTCTTCCCCGAGTCTAAATAAACACATTTTATATCTTTTCACTGCGTCCTTTACATCTCATCCTTTTTTTCTCTGTGTGTTTCATTTCTATCTTCTCTTTACTTATTGTCCAGTTCACTAATTCGCTCTTCTGGTTTTTTGACTAATTTGCTGTTAAACCCATATATAAATTTTTCATTTAGGTTATATTTTATACTTGTAGAATGTCCATTTGATTTTTTTATTGTTTCCAGTTCTCTGATAACATTTTTATTACGTCATCTATATTTTGAGCATACTAATAATAGTTATTTAAAAATTAACATCTGGCAACATGAATATAAAGATGTTTTCTGTATTCTTACTATTGAGTTTTTCCTTTTTTATTCATTCTGTTAGCATGTCTTATGGAATACACTAAAAGTTTTATTGAGTGCCTCACATAACTAATTAAAAAATGTAGAGATAATGTTAGATTTATCTAGAGGGAATTTTGTTTTGCTTCTGGTAACTATTTAGGCTAAGAATACATCTCCTTAATCCAATCAAGAAGTGATGTGGTTTAAAGTTGGATTTCAGTCTCTGTCCAGGCTGTTCCATTTGCTTACCCATGCCTTAAGATCTCATCTTCCATCAGTTCTAATTCAGAGTCTAGACCCTTTTTCAGAGTCCCTTCTTCTCTGTGGGCCATACTAAAAATTTTGCGTACTCCCAGACACATAGCATTGCCGAAAGCTCTGCTCAGCTTCTCAAAGTCTGTCGCCTCTTGAGAATCAGCAAACACCTCAAAGGGAAAAGTAGTAATAAATGTTGAGTTCTTTGTGTATGTTTTGTTTCTGGGATTGTTATCCCTTAAGCCTCATTTTACCCCTGTAATGCTTTCAGAGACATTTTTAAAAATTCTATCCTTTCTGGTTGTTCTCAGAAGGAAGGTTCATCTGCAAAAGCCCCTCCTCAATTACTGGAAGCAGAAATCCTTAGAGCCCAATTTGATAATTTATTTTATAAACATATAGTCTTCTTTACATGGACCTTTCAGTACGATCGGTGCAATTAAATGCTATACAATTAGACATTTTTATCCACAAGTGTTCCTATTATATATTTTGGATATCTGCATAAACCTTCTATCAAAAAAAGAATAAATTTTCTTGTAAGGATTAGACTAGTGAGTGATCAAAATATTTATTTATCCAAAATATCTTCAATAGTATCGAAAACAGCATTACCCGTCTGTAGACCTGAAACTCTAGGGACAAAACTTATACAAAACCAGGTGTTAACATAGCTATTCTTCGATTGACTAATTTAACTCAGTGATACATAAAAAATGAACAGAGTATTTTAATTATGTGGAATAGAGTAGTAAATTGATTATGCTCTCTTTAAAATCCATGTTGAAATTGTATTTCTTAAAAATAATTGCTTTTACGTAATACTCACAGTGAAGATTCACATTCTGGGAGACAGTAATCGCCTACATATTTTTCTTCTATCCCAATAAAATACTTTCATGGTGTTTTGAAATTATTTTGTGGGAAGGGGAACTCAGAGATTGACAGCCTGGTAAGAGGAGAAAATGCAGCACTCTTGATTTGAAAGTAAACAGACCACCTTAGAATCTCTGCAACTGTCAAGAGGCTTTGTGAAGACATTCTTACGCTGGCAACTGCGAGTCCATCTGTTGTTTTAATTTGTCTCTCTAATAATTCCCCGGAGTTGCACTTCGTTTGAATATTGGAGAAAACAGAAATGAATCAGGTTCTTTTCTTTTAATATTAATCCAAAAATTCAGTGTGGTATATTAATCATCACCTATATCCCTTCAAGGTTGTTTGATTTCATTAACCTTTACAATATCCCAATTAAATACAAGTATATTCATTTTGTCATTCATACTTGATTTCTTTAGATAATCAAACTATGCAATTTTCCGTGATTCTTTTTATGTGAACACCATTGCAATCTGTAGAATGTTTTTTCTTTTAAAACAATGTCACATATCTAAATAATATAGCAGTGTAAAATATTTGTTCTTTATTAAAGAAAAGGAAGCATCCATTTTCTTTTACATGTTTTCTAATTTGGCAGAAAATCTTCAGTACACCTAATAATTTCAAAAGATCATTTTGTTGTGCTTCATTACTATATCTTGTAATTTGGAAAATGATACGTGGTATACTGAAAGTTCTCTATACCTAGATTATATAATGCTGCTCTTATGGATATTATTGGTAACTTACATATGTTGCTTATTTTTCTACAAACACACTTTATTTGCTGAAATGTTGGCAGCACTTCATTAACAATGGCTGTGAATTTAAAACATCAAACATTATTTATTATCTAAGGTATAATTAAACACTTACAATCAAATTCTTTGAAGCCTAAGTCAACCTCTGTTCTGGTGGTATAATGTTGGGAAACACTAACTGTAAGCCATAATAGATTCTTCAGACCCCTGTTAAGCAGAATACTTATTGTATATTTGAAAATAACTGAAATAAGTAGAATTTGAATTTTCCTAACACAAAGAAATGATAAATGTTTGAGGTAACCAATACCTCTGTTACTGTGATATTTTGAAAACACATGCAATGCAAAATACAATGCAGATTGGATGCTTGTATCAAAATATCGCAAGTACTCTATAAATATGTATTACTATTATGTATCCATAATAATCAAAAATTAAAAAAACATAAACTGAGCTAGACTCATTATTCCCCTGCTACTTCCAGGTATGAAGACCTAATCTAAATGTCCAACACTGAGAGGAAAATCAGTGAAAATGGAACTGAATAGATAAATCTCATTTCCTTTTGGATTTTATTCTTTGTTTATTTCTTTCACCACTCCCTCCAGGCCAATTCACCCTCAGCCAGTGTCAAATTAGTCTGGGAAGAAAATATGCAAGCAAAGGCTGCTGATCAGATTGTAAAGGGGAGGAGAACAGCATCCAGAGTCATGAGCCTGAGGTTTCAAGTCTGTGTTATCAGAGAAGAAAACCCAACTTTGGAACTCATCTTTTGCATTTTCATTGCACCACCTTCAGTCAAGCACTGAAACTTACAATTTTATGAAGGGGAAAGGAGAGTTAAATGAACTACGTGATTATAAAACTGCAAGTTGTAAGCACCAAAAGGCATAGAAAGGACTCTGAGACCCAGAAAACTACTTGACTAGAGCAGTCAGATTCTGTTCATGTAGAGTATGGATGAAAGCAGACTGTGTGTACAAGTATATTTGTTTTATTTAGTTAGATTAAAAGGTTTACTTCCAGCATATTATCATAATAACCATGGAGAGTTATGGTGTGCTATTTTAGAATACATTGACATTTGCTAAGGTGCAGGAGGCACTGTTAGTGACACTATACTTTGGGTATAGGAGGGTGACCAGTGGGGTGTTCTGAACAGTCCTGCACCAGAACCATTCAGCAGAAGCAGAATGATAATAACTCCTAATGTGCCAGTATTGGAACAGAGGAAGTTCAATTTGAAAGGAATTAAGTTAACGATGTATTGACTGAGAGAAATATTCAGTGTTAATTGGATGGCATTCCGAATGAGCCTGCTATGCAATACAGCTGTTTGTTAAAGGAGGGCTTTGGCCTAGATTTGTCCTTGCTCTGTCTGAAATTGCCATGGTGTTTTCACAGCAGATTCAAATGAAAGCCTAGTTAAGCAAATGGAACCTACACGTTGAATTACGTGCATATATGTATGTACGTGTAAACATATACATGAGTTTGGTCTGATTTTCTTCACAGTTCCTTTCAATATGGCCATGGCAAAGAATATGATAAATGGTGATTTGTGAACTCTAAAGAAAATTTTTGCATACTTTAATCTTGTGGAAATGCAAAGGAAAATATAATATTGGCAGTGAATATGATATTCTGTAATTCAGATAAACATTTCATGGGGGTGATGATAAACTGGAATTCAGATGGTTGATATTGGTTGCTGGATTTTAAAAATAATTTAAACAAATATCTTTAAGAAGCAAAATTATTGTGTGCATGACAATATAATTTTTAATAGTTTTATTGAGGAATAATTTAGATGCATAAAATTCACCAGGTTTTAAGTGTGTATTTTTAGTACATTTACAGAGTTGTGCAATCATCACCACAGTAAATTTTAAAACAGTCCCATCACCAAAATAGGAAATAGGTTTATTTATTATAACAAAAATTTACTATGCAATTATTCAATAAGTATATATATTATTTCTTTTAATAAGTAGAATTTATTAATCTCATATATAAAGTGATTTAGAATATATTTTATTGAAAATTTCTGATAAATATCTGTATCTCACTAACACATATCTATGAGATAACCAATCTGCTAGGACACAAATTCCAACAATTTGTGTCTACTAGTGCCTGCTAATAGTGCTAGCAAAGAGAGTTAGTATACATATTAGCCAGGTTGATAAAAATTGAGTTAAAATTTTTCTCTAATCTGAAAATATAACAGAATCTAGTCTCAGAGACCATAATGTAAGTGTGGAAACAAGGATATAAGACATATTCAAAAAATAATTAACAATACAAAATAAGAAATGCAGCCGATATTTGCTATTTATATTATTATTACTGTTGATAATTAATGATAGTTAAAGGTTCTATATGATGCAGAATATCATATAAGAGAACATTTAGTTTGAGCCATGTTAGAAAGGGAAAATTTATTGGAAAAAGATACTTTATATGAGAGAGCTCGTAGGCTGGGAAGAGCTCAATAAGTGACATAGAGGAACTATAAGAGCATTATAAATAAAGCTTAATAACATAAGCCAAACCACAATGATGAGAAGCGTAATGTTCCTGAAGGAAAGACTAGTTTAATTGGTTGGAAGGTACAGTGTAAGGAGGGGTTGGGGGGCAGTTTCCTTCCTGGCTACAACTAACCTTAATACTCCAGTAACAAGTCTATGCTCAGCCTGTTGGAAACGGGAAAATTTAGCACATTTTTTTAGCAGGAGCTTATGGTTGAAGGGTTATTTCAACATTAATTTGATGACACATTCTTGGATTGATCAAAGAGAAAAATTAGTAAAAACAAAATTCCATATACATGAATGTTGTGGAAATCTGAGGGATATGGGCATAATTACAGTGATTGCTATAAAACAGAAAGGAAAGCATGAAAGAGAGAGACAGGAAATAAAAAGCTACAAGCTTTGGTGACTGAATAGATCTGGAAGGAAAAGTTGAAAAAAATAAGTAGAATGTCTAAGGCAGAGAACAAAAAATGCCAGATGTGGGTGAAATGTGCCAGGCTTGTTGGTGGCCGTGTTGGGGGAGGGTGTGTGCACTCTCCCTTCGATAAGAAGCCCCCTTCTTTCCTTAGTCTTATGTGCATATGTCCTCTGAAGGCCCTGAAGTTGGCATAGCTAGCTCTAAGGCTTCAGGCTTAGGTGATCAGAAAAGGCACTTAGTAATTTTGCACAGTTGAGGGGAGGGCATATGAAAAGCCATATGTTGTGTTTTCAAATGTTGGAAAAAAATCTTTAAAAACCAATTTACTTCTCATTTTATAAGCTTGAGTCAATTCTGTTCTTTAATTATCTATGTCAACAGAAATAGGCGAGTGTTTCATTTTTATTTCAAGTCAGTTTCACTTTTTGTATTTTCATGCACAAACATGAAAAAGAGCAATTTATTGATTTTTTGGACAAATAACCCATACAACATATTATATTTTGTATCATTGCATATAGCACCTCTTTCTGCAGCTCTCGGGACTCTGTGCAATTGACTCATTGCTTGGGCCAATGGCTCAGTCTATGCCTCTGAACTGAACTACCAGACTTTTTAAAATTACCTTTCAAATGAAAAGTACCATGATCTAGAAAATTTTATTTATATTGAATCCTATGAAGTTCCTAATTGTGGGAGTTCCATAAAATCCAAACTTCAAATCTGCAAGTTAGTACTTCAGTTTTTTCAAAGTGGTCTCATGCTTTGACTCTGGGCCAGCTCTTTTTCCTTACTTCTCCATACATGCAGGTTAGTGTATCATGAAAATTCATTTATTGACTTTTTTGAGATGGTGTCTTGCTCTGTCACCCAGGCTGGAGTGCAGTGGCACAATCTCGGCTCACTGGAACCTCTGCCTCCCAGTTCAAGCAATTCTCGCGCCTCAGCCTCCCGAGTAGCTGGGATTACAGATGCACACCACCACGCCCAGCTAATTTTTTTTTTTTTTTTTTTTTTTAGTATTTTAGTAGAGGTGGGGTTTCACCGTGTTGCCTAGGCCGGTCTCAAACTCCTGAGCTCAGGCAATACGCCCACCTTGGCTTCCCATCATTTATTGTCTTTTAGAAATCATAGGCTGTCAGAGCTTTGAGAAAAGCTAAATGCATTCATTATCTATTATCTTAACATGAGTAACCTGAGACTTAGAGGAAATCCAATGACTTACCCAAGATAAACACAGTAATATGAGCCAAGACTAAAATTTAGGACTCTTAGCTCTTTCTTTCTACATCAATCGACTAGACAGTTAAATTATTATGAATAATCATAATTTCTTACTTGCGTTTTCGGAGTTTATAATGCTGGAAATCCCAGCTCAACAACGTTGCCTTTTCAACTCCTCAGGAGGGTAAACAACCCCACAAGTTGATGGAGAACCCTGTCAAGTTCATGAACTGGAGCCACATCAGAGGAGTGAGCGCAGTGTGAGCTGTTCGTGCGCATTTAGTCCCAGAACTCTGGGGAAACACACTGAGTCCTTTGACACATTTTTGCTCCTTGGTTTATCATTATGTGCTCTTGGCCCAGTTACAGTGGATAATTATTGAGGGCTATTATTAAGATATGAGCAAGGGAAAAAGAGATGCGTAAGTTCTGATTTTAGTATATAATGTAGGCTAGAGGAGCAGAAAGAGTCTAAATCAGCTCCATGGGGCTTGGGGTCGATGATAGTATGATCATTAACATTTATTGAGCTGCTACTATTAACCATCAAGCACTGGTGCAGATGCTTTTCATGTAGTACTTAATTTAATCCTCACAGCACCCCTAAGTGATTCTCTCAGTCTAGTTTCCCTCAGATGACCGTGAGACAAGTATTTGAGTACAAGCAGTTTATGTAAGAGATGATCTCAGGGAATACTGGGAGGAGTATAAGGAAGTGAGATAGAGAATGGAAAGACGCCAATAAAAGGTGCCTGATGCAACAAATTATGACATGGACAACTGGGGCTTACTCTGCTACACACATGGTCAGAGCAGCTTCTGTAAATTTAAAACTATTCTCAAGTTTAAAAAGTGCATTTAAAAAAATCTTGTCAAATTTAGCTGGATTTCAATTGTGTAAAAATGCTAGAGGTGACAAGGAACGCTCACAAGTTTTGTTCAGACTTGCCCATTGTAGGAATGGCCCTGACTTTTGCATACATCAATCAGCTATGTTGGATCATGTATCTTTGCATTGGCGAGACAGACAGGTGCTCCTTAACCTAGGTCACTATTTAGTAATCATATACTTCTTTCCTCTTGGGTATCATCTGGACTGCTATGCAAGAAGGAGTACCAACAAATCTTTCCCAGAAGTAAAACTGAAACAAAGAGCCAGTGGTTTCTTGGAAGTGAATTTCAACGTGTGATACCTGTTTGGCTCACTTTCCAAGGTATGGGTGTTACACATGTGAGGAGGCGACTTAGGCTCGTGCTAGGTTTTATGATTTAGTAGTATAGTACAGTGATATTATTAGATCACCCACAGTTCCAACCCCCAAACTCAGTTGAGTGCACCCATAAAACTGTTGAAATAACAATACACTGTTGTTTTCCAAGGCTTCCATAGCAAAATATCGTAGGCTGTGTGGCTTAAACAATAGAGATGTATTTTTGATAATTCTGGAGACTGAAAATCCAAAATGAGTGTGTGGGAAGGGTTGATTTCTCCTGCGACCCTGCTCCTTGGCTCACAGGGAGTTGCCTTCTTGCCATGTCCTCACATGACCTTTCCTCTGTGCACAACCATGGCCCCTGGTGTCTCTTCCTCTTCTCATAAGGACACCATTCCTATTGGATGAAGGCCCTACCCTTCTGACCTCATTTAATCTTAATTACTTCTGTAAAGGCCCTATCTCCAAATCCAGTCACATTGTGGATTAGGGTTTCAACATATTAATTTGCGGAGAACACAATTCAATCCACAAGTGCACCAAATCCCTCATTATTCAAATGAACTTACAGAAAAATATGCATTACCCTTGCTGATGCTGTTCTCTCAGATAAGCGCTATCCTTTATCTCTGAATTTGTCACGCCCTGTTATAATGTGCATATACATTCCTATTCATAATTATCCTGTTATGTTACCACAGCGGAAATCAGCATTTTGTAAAGGCAGGCGGGTGGGGGCGTGGGGCGCTGTTAACCTCTGGGAAAAAAATAAGACTCAGTGGAATGCTTAAGTGTGCCAGGAAAGCAAATGCTATTAAATATTCTTAGACATACATGACTGTTCACCAATGGAGACCAATTTCAAATACGAAAATTAGTTAAGTTCTTGTACACTAGAGAAGAACACAAGGAATGGGAGAACTTCTGAATGATATAATCTGTTCCTGCTGATCCTTGAAACTCCCATTGCTGGGCCGGTCACAGTGGCTACTGCCTATAATCCAGCACACTGGAAGGCCAAGGGGAGTGGATTGCTTGAGTCCAGGAGTTCAAGACCAGCCTGGGAAACATGGTGAAACCTAATCTCTACAAAAAAAATACACATACACGCAAAATTAGCTGGGCATGGTGGTGCCCACCTGTAGTCCTAGCTACGTGAAAAGCTGAAGTGATAGGATCTCTTGAGCCCAGGAAGTTGAGACTACAATGAGCCATGATTGTGCCACTGCACTCTAGCCTGGGGAACACAGTGAGACTCTGTCTCAAAATAAATAAATAATTAAAAAATAAAATAAAATCCCGTTGGCTTCACAGAGAACTAGAGAGTTGAGTAATTACACTAAATTGTAGGCAATATTTTTTGTGATAATAATTAATATGATTATTCAGGTAACTGCTGTCAAACTTTAGAATTATGGAGAGTAACAAGGAATATTAGGCACAAAATAAGAATTATGAAAATATGTCCAAGCTGATAAGAGTTGACTTCAATTTGCTTCATAAAGCTACCTGACCATGAAAGATACATTACAGTAGCCTGAGATTTGTTAATAAGTTTTTCTTGTTCAAGCCTGCTGAAGTATTTCAAGTTTTTAAATTTTATGCCAAGTAAAAATATGTTCACATGTATAAATATTTAGGACCTGAGTGATGGTGCTCTGGTGTTTTAGTTTCTAAGACATAGTTTTATTTCACTTCTGTGATGGTTAATTTTAGGTATCACCTTGACTGGGTTAAAGGAAACCCTGATAGCTGGTATACCATTGTTTTGGGGTAGGTCTGTGAGGGTGTTTCCAGGGAAGAGTGAATGAGTGGACTACATAAGGAAGTTCTGTCCTTACCTAGAGAGGGCATGAACCACCCAATCAGCCTAGCACCAGGATAGAACCAAAAGGCAGGGGAAAGGCGAATTGGCTCACTTAATCTCTTTCCTCTGCGGATGAGTCTATCTTCTCCTGCTATTCTATCTAGACTTCTCCCGATAGTCTATCTCTATCTTCTTGGATATCAGAACTCCATGTTCTCCAGCCTTCAGACTCCTGGACTTGCCCCAGTGGCTCCTTAGGTCTTCAGGCCTTTGGCCTTGGACTGAGAGTTTCACAGTCAGCTTCCCTGGTTCTGAGGGCTTCAGACTTGGACTGAGCCACACTACCCACTTTTCTAGTTCTCCAGCTTAAAGATGGCTGACTGTGGGACTTCCCGGTCTCCATAACCATGGAAGCCAATTCTCTTAATGAATCCCCCTCTCATATGTCAATATCTATATATCTATACTAAATCTATCTATATCTATATTACATATATATAGAAACCTACCCTACTTATTCTTTTTCTTTAGAGAACCCTAAAAATCTTCTAAGAAAATTATCTTGGAATTGAGCTTTATTAGAAAAGAAGAATGAGTATCTTATTGAATTATTCCTGTAAATATTTACCAGTCATCATAAGACTGATATTTAGTTTACTTAAACTAAGTTTGTAATTAGATTTTCTCATAGAACATAATTTTTCTGTCCTGCTATTATCATTTGTCACATGAGACACACCAGCCTATATAAACCTAAATAGACTGTATTTGAAAAACATAGGCTTAAAATTAAAATAGCATTTTTAAGCTGAGGATAACTTGGAGGTTATAATGTCTGTCCTCTTTCAGAGGAGGCACTCTGCCCTTTTGTCTCCATTTCATAATTATAAACACCTTTAGTGTGATAAATGAGAAGTAACATTGGACAATCAGGAACACTGAAATCCAGCCCTGGCCTGTCTACTTAATGGCTTAGTGAACTTAAGTCAAAGTAAGCTCTAGCTCTACCATTAAGTAGGCATGAGTTCAAATCCAGGCTCTCCTGTTCATCAGTTTGGGACCTCAGGTAAGTTGTCGAATGAGGAATTGATTTCTTTGTATGTGCCTAACTTTGGTTAACGTAAAGAAAGATATCGTATATCCCAACTTATGTTTTGAGGCTTGTCCTCTGTAGAATATTCTTATGTTAATCTGCTCTATAAAAGATCACAGTTTCAAGGTTCGAACAGTAAAAATATTTATTTTTTTAAAATTTCAATGAGTAAAGTAATTTTATGCTATGTCCATGAGAGCCTAGAAGGAAAAGTGATCAATTCCTAATATTGCCAAATAAAGCCTCCTTGGGTCAGATAGAGTAGGTAAGACCATACCACACTACCCCACCTGTGGTAGGTAGTTTTGTGAGTCAGCTTGGCCAGACTATGGTACCCATTTAATCAGACACTAACCTGGATGTTGCTATGAAGATACTTTGTACAAGTCGTTAAAATCTACAATCAGTTGACTTTTTTTTTTTTTTAACAAAAAAGAAGATTAATAATCTGGGTGAATCCTATCCAATCAGTTCAAGGTCTTAAGAGCAAAACTGAGGTTTCCCTGAGGAAGAACTCACAGCTGTGCACCACAGTGCCAACTGCTGCCTGGGAGTTTCCAGCCTACCAACTTGCCCTGCAAATTTCAGACTTGCCAGCCACCACAGTTGTGTAAGCCAATTTCTTGAAATAAATCTCTTTATGTCCTACTTGATCATCCTATTGGTTTGGTTCTCACATAGAGCCCTGGCTAATACACCTCTGTGAACTGGGTTTTAGGGATACAAAAATTAATGAGAAGTAAATCCCAAATTCTGATAGTATTGGAGGAGAAGCCTGTGTGGAAAACTGAGCATGCTCTCAACAGGAACAGTTAGGGAGTGTGGGAGGCTGGGATTACTGGAGAAGAGTGAGAGGCTGCTGTAGTGAATAACTTATTTGTTCATGTAGTGAATTAAGTAGTGTCCCCCGAAATCCATGTCTACTTAGAACCTCAGAATGTGATCTTATTTGGAAGTAGGGTCTTTGCAGGCATTATTAGTTAACAATCTTGAGTTGAAACCACCCTTGATTTAGCCTGGGCCCTAAATCCAACGACTAGTATCCTTTTAAGAAGAGAAGAAGACACAGAGATATAGAAGGAAGCCAATGCAAAGATGGAGGCCGATATTGGAATTTTGCTGCCACAAGTCTAGGAACACCTGGGGCCACCAAAGCTGGAAGGATTCTTCCTGAGAGTCTTCAGAGGGAACATGCCCCTCTCAACACCTTGATTTCAGGCTTCCAGTTTCCAGAACACTTCCATTGTCTTAAGCCACACAATGTGTGATATATTGTTATGGCAGCCCCAGGAAACTAACATTGTGCACATGATGTTTTCAAACTGAACTAGCTCCCTCACAACTTCAATTCAAAATACAGCTGAAGTATTAAAACATGGGGGCCAGCAATGTCAAATTGCAATCTGAGAACAAGCAGCATGAAATGCCATTGCCAAGTACATCTCTTCCAAGGAACGATATTCAGATCATGAGCGTCTGTGTCCATGGGGGCCAGGGATGGATGAGCAGAGAGAGATATGTATTTATAAATATACATTTATATGCATTTGTGTTTATGTTCACTGCACCTATAAATAGATCTGTCCTTAGAGCTTGGTAAGGATTTCTTAATTCCAAGAAACACACAGTTAAATGTTACATGTCCAGTTTCAATGAAAGCAGACTCTGAGGTAGAGATGAGCCTGCAGGATGTTGGCCGGGGAAGGCTTCTGGGATTAACACCTGTGAAGGAAAGTAAAAGCAGCAAGATAAGCAAGCAAGAAGTTGGACGGTCATGTAGTCACTGTCTGGCCTTTGCCAACCCCGCCATCACACTGAGTACCTGAAGGTTGAGATAACCCTTGAAAATTGGCCCGTATATACATTGAATAGGAGCTGCCCTTGGGAAGGGGACATGGCCTTGGATGTAAAAGCTCCATTTAGGGCCGGGCGCGGTGGCTCACGCCTGTAATGCCAGCACTTTGAGAGGCCGAGGCGGGTGGATCACGAGGTCAGGAGATTGAGACCATCCTGGCTAACATGATGAAACCCCGTCTCTACTAAAAATACAAAAAATTAGCCGGGCATGGTGGCGGGCGCCTGTAGTCCCTTCTACTCCGGAGGCTGAGGCAGGAGAATGGGGTGAATCCGGGAGGCGGAGCTTGCAGTGAGCTGAGATCGCGCCACTGCACTCCAGCCTGGGCGACAGAGCGAGACTCTGTCTCAAAAAAAAAAAAAAAAAAAAAAAAAAAAACTCCATTTAGCTTAGGCAGCTCTCAGAGGGAAAAGTTAGAAGCAGAAGGGGGATCTCAGTGGACAGTGCAGCGTCCATTACAGCAGGTTGCCGAGAAGTAGAAAAGCCAGTCTCTGAATTAAACGAGATCAGAAACCATTCTGTAATATTTATGTTGTAGCTATGTCACCTGTAAAATGATTAAAAATTATAATAAGTTAGTCACTATATATAAAAATACATAACCTATTGCCTGGTGTACAGTGCTTTACATTTATTGAAACTATTTGTATCAGTAAAAGTGAGTTTTCCAAACATGTGATAACATACGAATGCTTCAAGCCTTCTCTTGTAGTGTTCTAAGCTTCAAAGCATGCTCAAAGGAAAATGACTAAAAGCATTTAGACGACCTGAGTACAACTTCTACTTCTCCATGTTACTTTTAGTTCTTTTATATGCTAACTTCATAACTGTTCTCAGAATCTTCAGCTACAAAATGAGGTCTTCAAACTTATTCCTAGAGTACATTTAAACTCTAATATTCAGTACTTGAGAATTCATAAACTCCATTGAGCTGCTAAATTCTTCGCAGATGTCTCATGGTTAACCTGGGAGCAAATGGCAACTTGGACAATGGAACCTACGTTTTTTTTTCAGTAAGAGAAGCTAAATTCTAGCTTCTTCTTATAAAAACAGTCAAATTGCCTCAGTTTTAATCCTGCTTTACCAGACAGTAGTCATGTGACCATGGGCAAGTTATTTGATCTCCCTTGGCCCCAGTTTCCTCATGTGTAGTGATATGGTTTGGCTGTGTCCTCACCCAAATCTCATGCTGAATTATAATCTCCATAATTCCTACATGTCATGGGAGGGACCTAGTGGGAGGTAACTGGATCATGGGGACGGTTTCCCCTGTGCTGTTCTCGTGAGAGTGAGTGAGTTCCCACGAGATCTGATGGTTATATAAGCGTCTGGCATTTCCCCTGCTGGCGCTCATTCTCTGTTCCACTGCCGTGTGATGTGTGATGTGGTGCCTTCCACCATGATGGTAGTTTCCTAAAGCCTCCCCAGCCATGCTGACCTGTGAGTCAATTAAACCTCTCTTCTTTATAAATTACCCAGTCTCAGGTATTTCTTCATAGCATCATGAGAATTGACCGATACATGTAGCACGGGGACAATATTAGCATTGACCTCACAGAGTTGTTCAAGTTGTAAGTGGGTTAATTTATGCACAGCACTTAGAACAGAGCCTGGCACACTGTAAGCACTCCCCAAATGTCACACATAATGGTTGTAGTTTTTGTTGAAACAGAATAATCCCCCAAAGTCAATATCACCCCATTTGGAACAGTCCACAGAGTAAAAGGAGTTTGTCTCTTTTTGAATCCTAGTTCTACAATAAGCACATTGATAAAACCAGCATTTTTTTATAACCATTTTTTGGACTATCCTCCTCTTGGGACTATAAATTAGGAAGAAAAAGAGCAAGGTCACCTTAAAACTGGGAAAAAAATTTATAAGAAATCACTCGCAGTTACTAAGGAGTAAGAGACCAATACCTTTTTCGCTGTTAATGCAAATTTTCCACACAGTGTAATGACCTCCTTCCATCTCAATATGATATTCATTAAGATGTTTTAATAGGTTATGGAAAATTTTGAAGAAGGCTTTATATAGAAAGTTAAATTTAGAGTGGATTTTTGGAAGATTCTGTTTAAGTTATTGTTGGCATCCCATGTAGTTCTCTTCATTAGCAAGGTCCTTTACCTGAAAATGGGATCCTGGTGCTCTAATGGCTTGTTTGCCCCTATGGCTTGTCTCCAGTTCCAAATCTCCTTCCTCAATATGCAAATGAACAATGTGTCACAGGGATACTGATTCTATCTGCTGAGTGTTCCCACACCGAAAAAAAAAAAAAAAAAAAAAGCATAAAACACATGTGAGATAAGAAGCAAGTAAAGAGAGTGTAGAGTTTATCCTTTCTTTGATCTGTTTCTTTCAAAAAAAATATGGGCTATTCCACTATGCTTTTTTCTACACAGTTTAGGATTCTAATGGCAGAGCAGGACTATAAATCTCACGGAAATTCATACTTCTTTGATTATATTTTTACAGTATGAGGATTGAGTTGAAATAGTAGTGAGCTTAAGATCAAAAGACTTAAAGCATTGAAAAAATAAGTATTTGGATTTTCTTTATTTTTATAATTTGAAAGTTGTGCTCTGTAGCTTGTACATCTTGATTCCTTTCCCTTACATATTTCACCAGCCTTAAAATATGCCTGTCCCCCAAAACACACCCCCCCGCAAAGCATGCCAAGCTGGTTTTGCCATTATCTAGCTTGGTGGCTTTAGCAAGCCTCTTTGCCTTTTGAGACCTCAGCTACAAAATATGTTGGCAGAGGTGAGGAGGTAAGTATTCATTATCCAATCTCTCACATTTTTTCCTCTAATGTTCTAAGATCCTTATTTAGCTTTGTTTTGTTTGTTCAAAGAATGAGACACTAGAGCTTCACATTATATTTCTTCCTTTTAAATTATGTACACAGTATGCATGTCCCAGGATTAGACACTGTAGAAAATCTAATCCTTGATTAGATCGGTCTTATAAGTGAAGTTAATTCCTTGATTATAATAAAAAATGAACATTTTTATATGGAAGCCTAAAAGGCAGAAGAGCGGTAGTGACCAAGCAGACCTCAGGATTATGGGGAGATGGGATCAGACAGAAGAGCCAGTGCCTGAGCTACTTTTAAAAACAGAATGTACTTTCCTATCATCTACCTTGGTGGTAACTAGGATTTGGTCTCCCACAGGTATTTATTATTTCATATGTGTGTGTGCACTATCATGTGATAATGGCTGGTCTTTACTAATGAGGGCACAGCACTTCCTAGATGGTTTTACCTTTTAATATATAAGTTCCTTGAAGATTTGCTCCCCATTCTGTTTACTTAATATTTTTAACTGCTGATCTTTATGTATATACATAATATATGAAAATAATATGAAAATTATGTATCTTATAAAATATTCTCTCTTCATTATGTAATAATTTATAAAATCTTCAATACTCTAATTCCAATAATCTCCTAAACCAAAATAAATTGATAATATTTTACCCTTCTGTTAAAAAAATAAGGTGGCTTAGACTTTTAGAGAGATCTAAGATTTGTATTGCCAAATAATAGCTGAGGTTTCAAATATAATGTATAGGAAAGTAAGTTATGAACTAATTTATACTCCCACCAACAGTGTATAAGTGTTCCCTTTTCTCCACAACCTTGCCAACATCTGTGATTTTTTGACTTTTTGATAATAACCATTCTGACTGGTATGAGATGGTATCTCATTGTGGTTTTGATTTGCATTTCTCTATGATCAGTGATGTTGAGCTTTTTATATATGTATATAATTGTTGGCCACATGTATGTTTTCTTCTGAAAAGTATCTGTTCATGTCCTTTACCCACTATTTAATGGGGTTATTTCTTGTAAATTTAAGTTCCTTATAGACTTTGAATATTAGACCTTTATCAGATGCACAGTTTGCAAAACCTTTTTTCTATTCCATAGGTTGACTGTTCACACTGTTGATAGTTTCTTCTGCTGTACAGAAGCTCTTTAATTTAATTAGGCCCCATTTGTCAATTTTTGTTGCAATTGCTTTTGGCATCTTCATTAAATCTTTGCCCGTGCCTGCCCATTGTGCAAGACAGTGTGGTGATACCTCAAAGACTTAAAGACAGAAATATTATTTGACCCAGCAATCACATTACTGGGTATATACCCAAAGGAATATAAAGTATTCTATTTTAAAGACATATGCATGTGTATGTTCATTGCAGCACTATTCACAATAGCAAAGACATGCAATCAACCTAAATACCCATCGATGATAGACTGGATAAAGAAAATGGGGTACATATACACCATGGAATACTACATAACCATAAGTAAGAACAAGAGCATGTCTTTTGCAGGGACATGGATGGAGCTGGATGCCATTATCCTTAGCAAACTAACACAGAAAGAGAAAAGCACATAGTACATGCTCTCACTTATAAGTGGGAGCTAACTGATGAGAACAAATGGACACATAGAGTGTAACAACATACACTGGAGCCTTTTGGAGGGTGGAGATTGGGAGGAGGGAGAGGATCAGGAGCAATAGCTAATGGATACTAGGCTTAATACCTGGGCGATAAAATAATGTGTACAACAAACCCTCATGACACAAGTTTACCTATGTAACGAACCTGCACATGTACCCTTGAACTTAAAAGTTAAAAATAATCTTTAAAAATCCTGTTGTAAAAGAAGTGCATATGCCATAACAGCTCAATAATTTTCAGGAACAGATCATTGTTGGTCGATGTTACTTTTAAAAAATCATTCTGCCTGATAATTGAAATTTCATTAATTTTCCTTTAAAATGATCAATCATCTTCTCATTAGTTCAAACATTTCCCTTTTATTTATTCAAAGCAAGAGAATGAGAGATGTTTCTTAGGAGAAAGGAAAGGAAAACATTCCAATTTTGTAGTTTCACATGGGAGAAATAATCTTTTATTTTTAAAAATACTTATTATTGCCGGGCACGGTGGCTCACGCCTGTAATTCCAGCCCTTTGGGAGGCTGAGGTGGGTGAATCATGAGGTCAGGAGTTCCAGACCAGCCTGGCCAAGATGGTGAAACCCCGTCTCTACTAAAAATACAAAATTAGCCGGGTGCAGTGGTGGGTGCCTGTAATCCCAGCGGCCCAGGAGGCTGAGGCAGGAGAATTGCTTGAACCCGGGCGGCAGAGGTTGTAGTGAGCCAAAATGGCGCCACTGTACTCCAGCCTGGGCAACAGACTGAGAATCTGTCTCAAAATTAATTAATTAATTAATTAAATATGTGTGTGTGTGTGTGTATGTGTGTGTGTGTCAAGATCTTGCTCTGTCCCCCTGGCTGAAGTGCTGTTTTGCAATCAAGGCTCACTGCAGCCTCCGTCTATCAGGCTCATGGAATCCTTCTGAGTAGCTGGAACCACAACCTGTGCCTGGCTAGGTTTTTGTTGTTGTTGTAGAGATGGGGCCTTCCTGTGTTGTCCAGGCTGGTCTCCAACTCCTGGGCTTAAGTGATCCTCCTGCCTTGGCCTCCCAAAGTCCTGGGATTTTTAAAAATAATTAAGATGTGTTAGAAAAGAAGGTTTTTGACAATATCCAACATTGTCACTAGTCATATAACTCTTACCCATCACATACATTGTTCTTCAAGTTTCTGCTCTTTCCATTTCTTCCCAACCTCTTACTTCCGTTTCCTTCCTTTCACTCCTGTCTTCTCTCTTCATTCTTTCCCCAGGAAATCTCATGATTGTGCCCATACATTGTGAGATTTAACTACATACATCCTTCAGGTACCTCATCTATGCAGCAGGCTGTTTATGCACTATCGTCTTGAGTGCCCAGAATTGGATATCTAGGATGATCAACAAATTGTAAAATTGATGAGAACAGGTCTTAATAATGAATGTATAGTTTCTCTGATGTATGACTTCTTCTAACACTGACAGCCACCCAGACTTAAAACTGGTTTTATCATTGTCTCACTGCTGCTCCTCCGCCATATCCTATACATTTTGACGCATTCAGTCATGTATGCAAGCATTTTTTCTTTTCATGGGTGTGGATTCATTTAGTCAATCAGCCTGCGTTAGTAACACTTCTACGTATGGGGCATGTCTTTTCTAGGTGCTTTAGAAAATGCGACAGGATAAGTCAAATGTGGTTCTGATGAGTTTTCGCCTATGATGTGTACTATATTTGCTCCTATTTGATCAGGCTATAATTACTTAACTTGCTCAGATTGCCTAAATATCTAATTACCTGAGAGTTTCACTGCTATCAGTTTCTTCTCATCTTTTGCAGAGTCATCTTTCCATGTCACTCTTTTGTCCAGAACAAACAAACAACAACAATACAATAACAAAAAGAAAAATTCCTGAGATGAACTTACTCCCTAATTTGGTGAGAAGAGGTTATCAGGAGCATCGGTGGTAGCTGTAGGCCAAAGCAAAGAATAAGTTACTTTTACTGAGAGGTACTTTAAAGTCATAAAACTCCATTAAAAATTGAATTCATAAAAAGTCACCTTAGCTTGCTTTCTTTAATTTTTCCCCAAATTAATGAGGCTTCTCTCTATTTTTTTAACATTGATAGTTGCCTTCTCTTATTAATGAGAGACAGGTTGGCTTACTATTATGCTGAGAATGGAGAGAATTAAGAAAGCTGAATAATACCAGGATGGCAAAAGACTAGTATAGCTGTATCCTGGAAGACGAGCTCACTCTTTACGTCGAGGAAATAGACATCCTGCTTTCTCTTTTTCCCTTTCCAAAGGGCCCATGGCAGTTTGGTCAGAATACTCCTCCTGCATATAGCAAAACAAAACAGTACAAAACAAAATTTGCAATCCGTATGTTCATAAAGTGGATAATGTATTTAAGCCTTGTGTTTTTTTTTTTCTCTTCAATGATTCATAATGATGGTTTTCTCTGCCTGAAAAGACCTTCTACCATATCTTAACGGCCTTTTTTTTGAGGGGGTGTCTACAACACCTACCATGGTGACTAAGATTTAGTAAATATTTAATGACTATTTTATAAAAATATAAGTTTCACTCTATTTTTTATATTTAAGTTGAAGATGCAATAAAAAGTGATAACACTTAAAACAATGATGAAATATTAACTAACTCAAGACATAACTTCCTGTTCCCTGAAAAGCCAGTGACATACATTATAGAAATAAATAAATAACCTCACCAGAAAGACCCTGCTATACAATGCTAGAAATCGCCTGTTTAGCAGATTCCCTCTCCTTCCTTTTTGGGTTTTATAGCTGGAGGCAGGTGGCTCATTAAAACTTGAAAAGAGTTTCTCCAAATTCAATTTCTGAATTCTCTGCAGGAATAGGCTTTGTAGAATCTCATTGAGCACGGGCACACTTGTTTATTTGTTTGTTTTGTTTTTCTTCATCATCAACATGGAACTCACTTAAACTGATTAGCAGTTAGAATTAGAGTCATTGCACATTGTTTCCTACGCCACACTTTCATATCCAGAACCAGTAGGTTGCTCTTAAATTCCTGCTAGTGGGCCATGAGTTTTCACCTTTTATTCACAACTCAGAACACAGGAACCTTGCCATGTCGAGTCAGAAGCAGGGTGAGTTTTTCTGATCTTTAGAAGTCTTTGGAAAGAAAATTTATTTTAGTATGGCAATAAAATATTATTACATCTGATAGCAAAATATGTGTGTATACATATATAAAAATATACACACATATATGTATATATATAAATGTGTGTGTATATATATATTATATAGACTACTTAAAAATAAAATGGTTGAGAAGAAAACAGATTATACATCAAAGAAGGTAGGAGTATTTCTCTCATACAGACAATGAAAAATTTTTGCAATGAGATGTAAAGGTTAAGCGTTTTGTTCAAAATCACAAAACAAGTGAGTAATGTATCTGAGAAAAAAATCTAGGATACTCCCAGCCTCATTCTCTATCCTCTGATCTTGAAACTATATTTTCATTTTTATACTCTGTCTCACAATACTTACCTACCAAGGAACTACTTTTGTCAGTGAAAAAAAGGCAGTTTTATTCCCTGGTCCTATTGATATCCCATCTTTCACTATCAATTGCCAACTACCTGCCTAGGGACATCATAGAAGTTTTTATCAGGGGAAGTCATCTTACTTGATCTTCCAAGACTATTCTTATTTTTTTTAATATTGCCAATTGATCTCAAAATCATCAGGGATTTAAAAGTTTGGTTTAATTTTTAAATTATATATACTTTTATATTTATATTAAGTATATATAAAAGTATATATATTATACATAATATATGTATAATGTATAGTATATATAAACGTATATATATTATATATAATATACATAAAAGTATATATTATATATACTTTTACATATAGTGTATATATATAAAAGTATGTATATAATATATATATACTTTTAAAAAGTGAAATAACCCAACAAGATCTCTAATGAAAATAATTGATATGTGCCCTTATCTCAAGAACTCAGGCCCAAGGCTTCAGAGGAAACCACTTTTAATGGCGTCCAGGTTTAGTTCTTCTTTTGGCTATCTTTACATTTCCAAATAAGGTGCCTGTGTTGCCATTTCCTGATTTATCTTCTGCTTCAAGTGTCTTATTATAGATCAGTAAATATGGATTTATCTCAAAATCTTTCTCACTTTCTCTTCTATATGTCAGCGTTTTTGTTTCCCCTCTCAAGCCACTCTGATAACTTGGAATAATAGACATAAGCCAGTGTTTCTTATAATATCAAGTTGTGGATTGAATTTCATTTTCCACACCCTAAATTAATATGTTCAAGCCTTGACTTTAGAATGTAACCTTACTTGGAAATAAGGTCTTTAACTGAGGTTGAAAACATTAAAGAGGGGTCATTAGGGTGGGCTGTAATCCTGTGTGACTGGCGACTTTATAGAAAGGAGAACTGGACACAGGAACCTGCATAAAGGAAAGGTGATGTGAGCAGGTGTAGAGAAATGGCCATCTACAAGCCAAGGAGAGAGGCCTAAAACAGATCTCACCCCTAGATGCCTCAGAAGGAAGCAACCCTGCCAGCACCTTGATCTCAGACTTTTAGCCTCCAACACTATGAGACAATACATTTCTGTTGTTGTCAGTCACTCAGTTTGTGGTACTTTGTTACAAGACCCCTAGGAAACTAAGACACAAGTATATAGTCAGGGGTCTCGTGACTACACACCACACTATGTCTAACCATGGGTGTTTCCAGTACAGGACTAATGAAAGCCCCTAGTCAATTGGCCTTAGGCCCAGTTACAGCTTACAAGCTGGTGGCCTCTGAAAGTCTACTGGGTCTGCTTCTCTTGAGGTAAAGCATAGCTTTTTTTTTTTTTTTTGAGACGGAGTCTCGCTCTGTGGCCCAGGCTGGAGTGCAGTGGCCGGATCTCAGCTCACTGCAAGCTCTGCCTCGCGGGTTCACGCCATTCTCCTGCCTCAGCCTCCCGAGTAGCTGGGACTACAGGTGCCCACCACCTCGCCCGGCTAGTTTTTTGTATTTTTTAGTAGAGACGGGGTTTCTCCGTGTTAGCCAGGATGGTCTCAATCTCCTGACCTCGTGATCCGCCCGTCTTGGCCTCCCAAAGTGCTGGGATTACAGGCTTGAGCCACCGCGCCCGGCCTTTTTTTTTTTTTTTTATTTAAACAAGTCTGTAAAAACTATCTTTAAAGCCACAAATTTTGCTTAAAGTGTTCTAAAAGTTTAGTACAAATCTGAGACCAAAAAAAAGATCCTCATTAATTTTGAGAGCACATGCTATTATGATTTTCTAACTTCCTTTATATCCCCACACCTGGTCCTTCTTGTTTCCAAGTCACAATTGTAGAAAAACACCACATATGAAAAATGATCTATTTCAGTTCGCCAATGAGCCACTGAAGTTTTATATACTATTACAGAATCCTCCAAAAGACATAGACATTTCCTTGAGAAAAAGACATTTACTTAGGGTTCAAAGTAATTACATAAGCAAGAATCATGATATGAATAGATGGATAAAGGACTAAATAAAAAGTAACAAAAGGGCCCACATTTTTGTTTATTCTTAATTGTGTAACCTTAAGAAAACTACTTAGCCAATATCAGCATCTCTTTATTTATTACAAAAGTAGAGAATTTTCTTTCTCAAAATTTTCTAAGAATGAGCCTTTGAATTGTTTAAAGTCAGTTATAAACTGTTTGAGGCACTTCATAAATAAGTTTACTATTCTAAGAAATCAGAAATTTTGCTTGACTGTGAAGGTTTTAGAAGATATACATCTATTTGGGATTATTTTAAACAAATGTATGATTTTATCTAAAACAAAATATAACTTTACTTGATCAAATGATGTTACTTGCATGTACACAATACAAACTTTGAGAGCTATTACTTAAGTTAAACTTTTTGAACAAGTTAAACTTCTTGACAGGCAAGTTCTTATGAGTAAAATATATTCGTGTGACTTTTGGGTTAGTTGAACAATATACCTTTAAGAAATTATTTTTCAATTTATTAAAATATCCTATTAAAAATAAGCATTCTCCAACAAGTTAATGTTTTTTCTCATCATATTTTGTCATTGTATTTTAGTCCATAATCTCATCTCTCCTACTGAAAAAAGGCAATAAACATTAGTTTCTTCTCTTTTCTCTTATACCTTGAACATGTTTCATTGAAAAATTAACTGAAATATATTTTTTCCACTTAAAGTACTGATTTATTGTCTGAAATAAATTATGGGGACATGAAAGATATTAGAAGGTTGAGGAAGACTTTGAAACTCAATGTAGTTTATGAAACGTACCAAAGAAGAGAGTAGTGTTATAAATAATAATGAAGACAAATCTAGTGTTTATTTAACTAGCCTCTCTCTCTCTCTCTCGCTTAAGTCTCCTAGATTGCCAATGAGTTAGTTAGATCAAAATCGATCCTTTAGACCAGTCATGGTGGCTCATGCCTGTAATCCCAACACTTTGGGAGGACGAGGTGGGCGGAACACTTGAGGACAGGAGTTTGAGAACAGTGTGGCCAACATGACGAAACACCCTCTCTATTAAAAAAATTAGCCTAGCAGGGTGGCAGGTGCCTATAATCCCAGATACTCGGGAGGCTGAGGCACAAGAATCACTTGAACCTGGGAGGTAGAAGTTGCAGTGAACCGAGATATTGTACCACTGCACTCCAGCCTGGGGGACAGAGTGAGACTCCATCTCAAAGAAAAAAAAGGAAATTGATTCTTTATTATAGTCCACAATAAGAGGCAGTTTCAACATCCCTGACTTCTTGAAAAAAGAGAATTTAGATTATCACACATGAACCTCATCAACTCATTCCTCTCTACTCCAAATCTTCCCCTGTATTTATGCCTATTTCCTTTCAGGCCCCTCCCCATCCTGCAAACTGCCTTAACCCACTTACCACCCCTTCCCAGGAGCGGAGGAAGGATGACTCCCTTAGTCTGAGGAAAGATCAACCTCTGCCTGCAGACTGTTCCACCCCCAAGACAACATGAATGTTTCAACCCCTGGTCTTGATAGCATTACATCTTTGCCCTCCAGGATTGTATGACTTTAATTATTTGCATTTTTATTTTTATTTTCAATATCTCCTCCTCCATGGTCTCCATCTTCTCTGTGTATATACATGCCCACACTTCAACCACAAATGTAAAGAAACAACAAAAAGAGCATCTCTCTCTCTCTCTCACACACACACACACACACACACACACACCCCATACCATACCATTCAAGCTTCTGTTCTCTTTTAGTTCTTCCAGCTCTCACTACTTGTATCCTAAAAGAGCTAACTCTAGTTATTTCTTTAATTTTCTCACAGATTTTGCCCTCTTTAAGATCCCTAAATTAGGATGCAAATTTTGCAACTCTAGCTGATCTCATATGTCATACATAGCCAAATTGTATGTGTGTATATATACACATATATTTGTTCTTGGTGCCCCTGCTCCTTAAAGCCTGGAGGATTTTACAGTGTCTGCCATGTTTTACTTCTTGAAACTTGGACTTCTTGGTGGATGTGAACATCCTAAGGACTAGATTTCTAAAGTGAAAACTGAGCACATTATTATTAAAGATGTGATATAAAAATGAACCCTTTGAATTGCTGTAATAGCCCCTTGAATACACCTCTTGCTCACATTTCTCACCATTTCCTTGTTCCCAAAAGAGTTTTTAAATTTTTAGTATCAGAAAGACTAGAAGATTTCTAAAGGGCCTTTAAAATGTTTTTTAATGGTGCTTAGTGACTATTTATTGTATTGAATTGAATGAGTTTAACAGGTAAAATTTAATCTTATTCCATGCTCTGAAAAATAGACTAGTTTCAAAAAATCATCATGTCTGTTAATATAAATTATGATTATTATTAATTTTTAAGAGACAAGGTTTCACTCTGTCACCCAAGATGGAGTGCAGTAGTTTAGTCATAGCTCAATGCAGCCTTGAACTGCTGGGCCCAAACGATTCTCCTCCCTCAGCTGCCTGGGTAGCTGGGACTGCTACCAAGTGTGCACCTGGAGAGATATATATATATATATATTTTTTTTTTAAGAAACGGGGTCTCACTGTCTCACTATGGTGCTTAGGCTGCCAGTTTTTTTTAATTAGGTGAAATTTATACTTTTTTTTCCCTATAGTAGTAAATAATTTTTTAAAAATTATTTAAAAAAATTTTTTTTAATCTTTTACAAAAATACTTCTAGTTACACATGAACTTGAGTATCCTTACTTTTCAGTGTTTTTACCTTCTCTTTTTTTTGAGATGGAGTCTCACTCTTGTTGCCCAGGCTGGAGTACAATGGTGAAATCTCGAGTCACTGCAACCTCTGCCTCCCAGGTTCAAGCAATTCTGCCTCAGCCTCCTGGGTAACTGGGCTTACAGCCACCTGCTACCACACTCGGCTAATTTTTGTAGTTTTAGTAGAGATGGGGTTTCACCATGTAGGCCAGGCTGGTCTTGAACTCCTGACCTCAGGTGATCCGCCTGCCTCCACCTCCTAAAGTGCTGGGATTACAGGCGTGAGCAACCATGCCCACCCTTTATCTTCTTTTAACATTTATTTTGTAGCTATGTTCATACTAGTTATAAGACCTCCTATCCCCACAAAATAAAAATGAATAAAATCAAAATGTTATACATAGAAGAAGCATATATGTAAGGTCTAGACAAGTAAACAAGTCAATTGACAAAAAAATTTTAATCATTTTTCCTAGCTACAGTTCATTTTATAATTCTCTCGTAATCAATTTTTGTGCTTATTTCCATTTATAAGGGAATTCAGATAAGGACTAAGAAAAGTAAAAATTTCCAGGACTTATAAGCTCTTTGTAAGTCTAACCATTAAAAACTTAACATCATATTATTCATAAAATGCATTCTTGATACTAGACATTTTCATTTTCTGTGTTGACCATTTAGATGCTCTTCACACCCATTTTTAATGGCATTTAAAGTTCTAAATGTGTTGCTTTGCCATGCCTTTCCTGTAATCTTAATGGGGTCTCCAATTCCTCACTCACATCCTTGCACACTTGACTTCTTCCAATTGTAATGTAAAGTTCAAAGATGGAAGTTGATTGTACTGTATCCCAAAATGGCTTTTTGACATCTGAAGAGATATCATAAAGCTGAATGCTCCCTATTCCTCCCTTGAATGCATTATCTTCCTTGCCACCTCCCACTAAATTGCTACCTCCAGAAAACAGAGCTTCATACTAAGTTTGGAGAGTGAATATAGGTCACTAACACAGCGGGGCCATATACCGCAATTTGTCCACTAGCCTGACTCATTTTGTGTTCTAATTTCAGTAAGAGGTGCTGATTCTTTGCTAAGTGGTAATTGCACCTGCAGTACTAAAACCTTTCTACATGCCTGGAAAAGCACACTCACTATCAGCTTGCAATCATTCCCTACCGTGCTCCTCAATAGTTTCTGTGAGTTTGCTGGCCTTGCCCTTCAGAATGACTCCCTGGTTTCTTCTATAGATGTAGTTCTGTGGCTCCCAGAGGCATGCTGTTACTGTCAGCAGGAGACCAGGCATAAGACAGGCTAAGACTTTAGATCGGTGTCCTGTATTACACTCTAGGGCTCTAGGGAGAGGTTTCACATGCTGCCTGGGACCTTGGGAACTTGCTATCATCCAGAATTCAATCCGAGCCATAAAAGTATCAAGGGTAGAGATGATGATGATGATGATGGTGATGATGATGATGATGATGATGATGATTATTATTATTATTATTTTGCCCAGGCTGGAGTGCAGTGGCACGATCTTGGCTTATTGCATCCTCCCACTCCCGGGTCCGAGTTCAAGCTATTCTCCTGCCTCAGCCTCCTGAGTAGCTGGGATTACAGGCACACGCCATCCTGCCCATCTACATTTTGTATTTTTAGTAGAGACGGGGTTTCACCACATTGGCCAGGCTGGTCTTGAACTCCTAACCTCGTGATCCGCCCACCTCGGCTTCCCAAAGTGCTAGGATTACAGGTGTGAGCCACCACACCTTGCCAATGGTGGAGATTTTTTGTTTGGAATCCTAAACTTCAGTCCACCAATCTAACCATGTTAGTGCAGGATACTGGATTTTTTTTTTTTTTTTAAATGAGACAGGAAATTTACAGTTGCTTCTTTCTCTTTCTTCCCTTTATATACTTATACCAGGGAAACAAAACAAAACGGAACAAAACTTTCTCTTTGAATGTAAGCCAGATTGCACAGGAATTCACCAATATGAATTAACTGACTTTGCAATTGCTCAAATATCCATGCACCTCTTTTAAGTTTAAAATGTATTCTTAAGTTTAAAATGACTTCTTTCTTGGTTTTAAAAAAAATCTCAAACCAGGTCAATGTTTGCTTTCTCTTTTTTATTATTAATACTCTACACTTTATGAACTCCTTCACTCACTAGAATAGGATCAGAGTTATGACATCCCCAGCACCAACTCTAGTTTCTGGCACACCAATGCCCCCAAAATATTAAGTGAATGAATTACTAAGTGAACGAATGAATGAGAGGAGATGTTTAACCATCTTTAAAAATTTGAAACTGGAAAGTGTGGTTTGGGATCAGCAATTGAATAAGAAGAGCTTGGATGTGGTTAATTAGAAAATAAATGAAAATGAGAAGAGAGATAAGCAATAAATAGATTATAAGTTTGAAAGGGGTAATGACATTAGAAAATTAGTGGAAAATATAGATTCCTAATCTATTTTTTAAAAGGTCTAGGTTGCTACTGTGGGACACATGAAACAAATGAGCGAAAGAAACTTAAGCTGTTAGTACTGATAGAAAATAGAAGAGAAATTTAAGGATTAGAATAAAATAAAGATTTGGCATTAAGAATCTTCATTTTTCCCTCTCCACTTAGGGCTTATAACCTAGAAAGCCAGTTAACTGATTAGTCAATGGTTGTTTTTAACATTTTCCATCCTGTTTACTATTTAACAGGATGGAAAAATCCCAAGACAGAAGATGACGACAATGGGGAGGATGTAGTTTAAGTGTCTGCATGGCAGATTGTTCAGGCTTTTGATAGAGAGAGAGAGAGAGAGAGATGTATCTGGGTCCTGGGAATCTCTTGGGCAAAGGAAATGGGTTAAGGGAAGATTGCAAAAGGGAAGGTGGCACATACAGAGACAATCTTCATCATTCTTACAATTCCTTGTTTGAGGGACTACATGTGCACGTCCATAGGAGACCTAAACCTCTTGATATCGTGTTCAGTTGAAATGTAATCCCTCACCTCAAGGCTCTTCTCTGGTAAAGGTGATCCTTCATCACACAATTCCCATTATACTCCCTAAGACAGATGTATATCCTTTGGGAGAGAATTTCCTATTGTGATCAATAGTGGTAATCACACTACTACTTAATTTTTTCACGTTATATACCAGAAACATTCTGGACTCTTCTCTCTTAATGCCATAGAATCAACAACTCAAGAGGCAGTCAGGAGGTGTCTGTAATATAAGCCATTTTAAAAAGTAGCAAAGTCTTTGTGTGCCATGGAGATGCATTGGTTATCCCTCTCTCCATGACCCCAGTAAAGTCATCTCTAATGTCTGGTATACAATATACTCTCAGCAAAAATAGGTTTGGAATGAAAGTAGGAAAGGGTGTGTAATTGATGCTTGGCAATTCTTTGCCATACCCATGGAATGAAAACATTTTGTTCAAGACAGTGACAGCAACACTGCATATGTACTAAGGTTGGTGCTTTTAACCTCTGTGAACCATGGTTGTATAGTAAATCACTGGATGTGAAAAGAAACTATAAATATTTTGGGGAAAAGCCAAAAATATCAAAGTAAGCTGAGCTTAGCCAGAAACTGCAGCCAATTTCACTTGGCAGAATTGCTTCCATCAAACTGTGGAATTAGAGAAAAGTCACTTAGAATTGTAGCAATTACGGCTACCTAACCACTTCAAGGAAACTGTTAACTAATTAATTAATTAATCAGTGTGTGGAACATCTACTTTTTCATTTCTTTGTCCTAGGCACCATTTTAAGATGTGGCTTCAAGGAGCTTCTATCATTTAAGCAGAAACCATTTCTAGAGCAAGATTCTGTGAAGACTATAGGATGATTTAATATTATATGCATACACTTTATGTTACATTAAAAACGTCATAATTATCTGAATATGAATTAGCTATTAACTACTACAAAAAGTATTATACCTAAATATTAATTATTTACATTCTATTAATGCGTTCATATGAAGTGCTGTCTAGTGCCTACTTCTCCCTCTCTACACCTCTGACTATATAGTCTTTGAAATGTAACCCAGAACTAAAAGCACTTACATTATTTAATGTATTCATTCTTCATAAATAAATATTTATTGACAACCTAATATGTTCCCGGCATTGTGTTAGGTACTAGGTGAACAAAACCTCCATAGATCTTAACTTCATAAAGCGTATAGTTCAAGGAGAGAGAAAAGCACTAAATAGAAGGATGTGAGTGTGTGTGTTTCAAAACAATTACAAATTGTTTTATGTGCCATGAAGGAAAAGAAAAATGGGACACCATAAAAAATTAAAATGAGGATATACTTTAGATAAGATAGTCATAAAAGAAAACCTCTTCAAAGAGAAGGATAAAAAGAAAACAGGGAGATTGGAATAAGCATTTCAAGCTGAAAAAAGAACATGCAGACAGTGTCAAGGTGGGCGCAATGGGAATGAACAAAACTTTGCCCATCAAGGAGCAGAGAGAAATCCAGTGTGGCCAAAAGATATTTTGTTAAATATCTTTTAACAAAAAGCATAACACAAAAAGAACAAAACAAAAGTAGCAAAAAGGGTAAAAGCATGAAAATGTAATAATAGTAATAGAGTTTTAGTATGTGCCAGGCATCAGTCTAACCAATTCTGCATTATCTCATTTGATCCTTATAGCAAATCCATCAAGAATGCACTGCAATTCTCTCCATTTTACAAAAAAAAAAAAAAAAAGAGACAGAAAGAAATGTGAGGCCTAAACGTTTTCTCCTGGATTTGCCTTTATAAAGGTCATTGGTCACCTTTGCAGGCAAGGTTGTAGTGAAACGGTAACAGCAGATACTATGTAGGCATGTGATGAGGACTCCTGGAGGAATGATGGGAAATGGCATTTGTAAACCATTCCCTCTACCTGAGGTTTGGTTGGAGAGAAGAGCAGTGGAACTGAGTGGTAACTATAAGGGAAATAGGGAATCAAAGGCTGTGTTGTGTAGCTTCTTCATTTTGTTTCCCATATAATGGGGACCATGCGGACATATTTCTATGCCAATGAAATAAGATATCACATAACACTTATTTTGATTTCCAGTTCTGTCTTTGCTGCTAATGCTGTCTTAGGATCAATGCAAGGCAATTAAAGCAACAAATCTTCACTCCATGCCTGCTGCTATGCATCAAAACCTTGCTCACATTCTACTGCCTTGATTCAAAATCATTTGTTTCTGAGGCCCTTTGTGAGGGCTCCCGTTGTGTTTCATCTCTGTAATTGTACTCACGGGTTTTTGGCCCTCATTCTTTGTATCCTCACTGTTTGGAGAAACTCAGATGAACTCGAAAGTGCTTTTCCCTATTATTTTACTCAACGTGGTAGTCAACACAAGATTTCTGTGACTGAATCTGGGAGGGAAGTTTCTCCCCGCTATCAAGTGAGCAATTAATTCTGCAGTGGACACCAGCTGGGTGTCCCCCAATTCAGTTCCAACACTGTCTACCTGAGGATACTGCCAGATCCCACAGACGGGGCTCAGTCTCCAAAACTGACCCCTGTAGACATCATTAGACATTGGTCACAGCTCCAGGTCTCTGGAAATTCTGACCAACCATCTTCAAATTGAGTTTCCCACGACCCCCTCTTTGGGTTTGATTAATTTGCTAGAGGAGCTCACAGAACTCAGGGAAATACTTTACTGATTTATTAGAAAGGATATTTTAAGGATACAAATAAACTGCCAGATGAAGAGATCCATAGGGTGAGATCAGGAAGGGTTCCAAGCGCAGGAGTGTCTGTCCTCATGGAGTCGGGGTACGCCACCCTCCCCACATGTGGATGAGTTCCTATTCAGTGTCCTATGAGAACCCACATGCTCAGCTCTCCTGAGCCTTCTTGAGTCTTTTTATGGAGACTTAATTGGATAGGCGTGATTGAAGCATGGATAGCCATGTAGAAATGTGATTAGACAAAAAGGGTTTGATCTAAACCCAGCCAGGTTTATCTGTTTCGTTCCTTCTTGGTCTCATTGAGTAACATTTTTTCCTCCAGGGTATGGGGTGAAACGCTCTCTTCGATAAAGGTCGTATGACGCATATTATGATTAGAGTCCTGTTATGGGCAGGTGAAGGAGGGTAGGAGAATGTCTGAGCCATTCTGTTTACTGTAGCAAGGTCTATGGGAGTTACAAGCCAAGAATTGTGGGCGAAAACACACACACATACACACACACACACACACACACAATATCACACTCACCTTGCTGCTTTCAGGTATGAGGAAACCTGGATTCGTTAGGGCAGTTTTAGCCGTTATAATGTAAAAGTTCATTTTGTGCTCATGGAAAACCCAAAGTGAGTGCTTCTTGGTAGAAATGCCTTGTTTCTGCAATAATCAGGGCCAGGCTGCTTCCATCTGTGGCTCTCCCTTTATCAACATTTGCCCTCAAGGGTTGCCGTGGACATCTGTATTAAGTTAGTGAAAGGAAAGATAATAAAGGATCATGCTTGGGAGTGTTTTATACGTTGGGCACATCATTTTAAAATGCACATCATTCTACGTATATTCTATTAGCCAGAGCTCAGTCCAACTGAGCTGAGTTGGCAAATCCCACTGCCAGAAAGGCTGGGAAATGTAGTCCAGCTGTGTTTTGGGGACAAAGAAGACCCGCTTCGGATGACTAGATGGTTACTTGCTGCCCCCCTGGATCTGGCCACTTGCCTGCCCAGACAAGTTAGAACACCTCACTGCTCCCTCTCCCCTCCCCTCCCTTCTCCTCTCCTCTCCTTTCCTCCCCTCCCCTCCCCTGTCCTCTCCTTTCCTTTCTTCTTGACCCTGTCCTACCTTAATGAATAAGCCAGGGCTCCCTCCTCTACAACAAAATTTCAGCTTCTGCCCTTATTGTTCTCCTTAATATGGCCAAAGTCACAGAATGAAATTGATGTTTTACTCTGTCTTCCCAGTAAAATGGCAATGCTGTCTGTTAAGGAGAGCTTCATTCATCGGCTTAACCACAACTATAACTGAAAGAACAATTGCTCTGCTTCTGAGCCACAGACCAAACCAATCTACAGTTAAAGTAATTTCGCTCCCAAAAAAAAGATAGTCATTCAAAGAAATCTTTCTCATACAGATGTATTGCTTCAAAGCATTTTATTACTTAATCCTCATAATAATTGTAGAAAGCAGAAATTAATGCTTTTATTTTATAAATGAAAAAATTGATAGGTAAGGAGATTAAGTTTCATTTAACTAATAATTGGTGGGTATTAGGATGTTTTGAAATGCTCTTATTTCTAAGCCTATGTTTTTTCTAATATACTATGATGGGTGATTTTTCTTTCGCTTGGCCACTGTATTTCTTTCTGTAGAGAGTATGAAAAGCTAATGAAAAGTATAAAGTAGTGAGAGAAAAAAAGAACCATACTATCAGAATCCAAATGTAACAAGTTTCGTAAATTTTTCTTACAATCTATTGCCTATGATGTTTTTTCTTTTGAAAAACAAATGAGAGAAACTACATATAGTAAAATAACAATTAGACTTATGTATCCATTACTCCCAAATTTCAAAAAATCAATATTTCTAATATTTACTTCAAATCTCTTTTTAAAGATATGAAGTATTATAGATAAAAGTTACATGGGCTTTTTCTTTACACTGTTAATTCATGGATTATTTCTTTCATACTCTGCTTCTTTCTAAATATTTCATCATAAAATTAAACACTACCGTTAGAATTAAGCATAAACTTACCGTGTTGCATGTTATTCTATTGCTGAATATTCAGCAATTTTAAGTTATGCTATAATTATACTGTAATGCATTTCTTTATGCTTAAATATTTGTCCATATTTCAAATAAGTTTCTCTTGTCATTTTTCATAGAAAGGGAAAATAAATGCAAATTCATCTCTACTGTATCTACTGCTATTTACACCTTCTTAAATTCCTAATTCTGATCATTGTCTGATCTGAAATATATCTTTACATTATTTGTTTCTAAGATGGGCAGGTGATTCATATGTTTTGCACATTTTGCCTATCAGATAATGTCTTTCTGTTAGCTTCACAAATGAAAGACAATTCAGCTACTTAAGAAATTCTTTGGTTATAGCCTTTTCCTTTATAAACATTTTAGATAATATGCCAACATTTTCTGGCACTTTAGTGCAGAGGAAAAATATGAAGGCAGCCATTTTTCTGGGTGTTCTTTTAATATTTTCTTTCACCATTTAATTAAAAATTTTGCAAAGGGTGTCTAGGTGTGGGACTCTTCATTGATTTAACATGGTGTAACATGGTACTGTGACTTTTCAGTTGACTTATTCAGATTTTGGTTTGCTTGTTTGTTTCAGATCTTACTTATGTACAAATTGGTTTCCCCCCTTAAGACACCTAAGTTATTCTTCTATACTTTGTCTTCCATATTTATTATCTTATTTTTTTCCTTCTGTCCCCTTCCTTAAATCTCTTGGTCATTTTTGTTGCATTCTGGAAAAATAATTGAAGTTTTTGTTTCATCACTGATTTGATTTTTTAATCAATTTTACTGTCTGCTGCTCTTAATATGCACTTAAGACTTTCATTGCATTTGAGTTTTCTGCTAATCCTACTTTTCTCAGCAGTTGCCCATTTCAATTCATCCTGTTTTATACCCACACCAGACTGTTGTCATGCTCCTTTCACATGTGCGTCACCGAATTCATGCATTTTTTGCACCCTATGTATCTACAAAAGTGATTGTACTTTCCCTTTAATGTTGTTATTTCTTGTTCTTGGTATTCTCTACTTTTAGGATGATGATTGCCACTTCTTTTCTCCTGTGTCCTTACACAGGTTCCTTTCTTGTTTATTTTGTGGTTATTGTTGTTTTGTTTTCTCATCTCCAGATAGGTGCTTTTGTCGAGACTCACCACATGCCAGCGGACAAAGTATTTACTTTGGCTTTCATCTCTTTTTCTAGACATTTCATTGATGAATGAAAATCCCCTGGCAGAGGTTTGGCCAGACATCCAGTTAATATGCACAGTTATTAGCATAATTTTAATGTCTATTATTAGGATTTTATCAAGTGTAAGCTCTACTGGATTATGATAAGATTGTCAGTTCCCAGTTTCTAAATCTTTTTTATTCTGAACGGGGAATAAAAAAAAAAAAAAAAGAAAAAACAGGCATTCTTCTCAGAGCTTCTCTTATTCTTGTCACCACCAAAAGCTCATTACTTATGAGACAATTATTGTAATGCAATAGTCAATATTACTTCCTATGCTTACTTCATAAAAATTTACTCTCTGGAAGTTTTACTCTTCAACTGAGAGTAAAGGGAAAGTGCTGATGGGTGTGGAGAAGTAGCTGTAACCACACAGAGCAAGATGGATTCCTCATTTTCTGCTTGGCAGAGAACTTGACTTCCTAAAGAAGAGTAAGCCTGGTGGCAACAGTGGGGAAATAGAGCATGAGCACTCCATCAGTTGGGTTAAACCAAAAGCCAGTCACCCGATGAACACTGAACAGAGCTGTCACATCCTGCCAATCATGGAAATGCTGGTAATCACTTTCCATGCTTTGCCAATTCTCTTATCTTAGTAGCAAGTTGTGAAAAGCTGAGCTGGGAAAATTACACTTAATTTTACCCTGTAGCTACCAAATGATTACCAAATAACATATTTTAAAGATGGTACTTGTATTTAGTATAAAATACACAAAATGCTATGGTGATCCGGGTTAAAGTTTTTTTCATACTGGTCGCTACTTTTTCTTGAATACTGTCAGTAAATGACATATTTAAAAATATAATTAAAATAAAAGAAACAAAGAAAATAAGCTAAGTTTGGAAAACATGCAGAGCTAGTTTTTCTGGATACTTACGGGTAGCTTTATTAATCTTTTATTTAAAAATGTCATACCAAAAATGGAATATATTTATGAGATTTTAATTAATGTCTACTTTTGTTGTATGATAATTCTATCAGTACTCGAAGAGGGTACTTTCTAAAATCCTAGGGAAAAACTCACAATGCACCAGGAGGAAAGGTGCTCCCAGTGATTTTTCTCACATGACAAATGTCTCAGTTGTGAGTTGGTGAGCACTTTTGTTGATGAGTTGAATAATTTTTGTGAGTTGACCAGTATTTTGGGAAATATGGTTGTGGGTAGCTCTGTTGGTCTATGTCCTACAGTGTGGGAAGCCAGACCACTTTCCTTTCTTTTCTGGCCTTGAACTGTATCAAAGTAAATGCCTACAATTTCTTTTCTTAGGATAATAAAATGTTGCTTCTCAGTGAAAGTAAGATAACTACAAATTTAAGATAAACACTGTGCTTTAAATGTTTTTTTAAATTACATTTGGAATCATTAAAAATATTGGGCTTTCACCTTAGAATAATAAAATTCAGGAAAATATATTTATAGAAAACATAGTGTAAAATTCTCCTCAATTGCATAAAAATGACAGGTTATTTAGCTTGGGCTGGAAAGTTCTGGAAATATCTCACTGGTAGTCCCAAAGCAATAAGGAAATTAACACCGACCATGAGAACACTACTTTTTATATGTACTAAAAAAGTAATCATTTCAGCATCCTCATTACTTAAGCACCTTAAATCTAGTTGGGTACTGCAAAGTTATATCCTCATGCTTTTTAGAATGATAATAATATTAACGGGAAGATCATTGTCAATTTTAAAATCGAGATGAGCGTTTGCTCTTTCTTAACTTGAAGGACTGCCCTTGAGGTTATAATTACTGAGTGATGTTACAAAATGAACTCTAACACTAAAGTTAGGTTCATGTAGCCATATTTATCTCAGTTCTGTAGGGGGTGGTGAAATAAAAGGGCATGTCCCTTGGGCCCTCTAGGATATTTAAGATGTGGGAAAAGGCAAAGGGAAACATATGAAAGCTTGTTGAGCTTGTCTTCTGACATCCCCCATCTTCATTTTCAGAACAGTAGGAGGTATGTGGTCTTTTCTCTCTGGAGAGGGAACATCTGCTTTGTAGACCCAAGGTTCACTAGCTACATCCACTCCAGGGGCAGCCAGCTCAGCAAGATACAAATGTTCTATTAACAAATTTGGCCCTTGTCTCCTGCCTGTAATCTCCACATTGTCTTTTGCTCTCTTGGCTTTTGACAGGCCCTTTGCAAAGAGCCAAAAAACCTTGCTGCAACCTGCAAAATGAAACATAAGCAAAAAGGAGTGAAAAGGAATTCCTGTTGCTGATAAAAAGCCGTGAGCACTAATTACATCACTACTAGTTCATTGAAAGAAAACAAGAGAAAAAGCCTGAAATGAAGATATGAGAAAAACAAAAACAAAAAACACGAATACTGAAAACTTTGAATTGTTTTCCATTTGGGATGCTTGTGGATATACAATTCAATTAATGTTTAATCAGTCTTTACTCTCTTATTTTTTTATAAAGAGAAATTCTGGCTAGGCATAGTGGCTCACTCCTATAATACTAACGCTTTGGTAGTGCAAGGTGGGAGGATCAGTTGAGCCCTGGAGTTCCAGACCAGTTTGGGCAACATGGCAAAACCCTATCTCTACAAAAAATACAAAAAGTTAGCTGAGCGTAGTGGCTTTCACTTCTGGTGCCAGTTAGGAGGCTGAGGCGGGAGAATCACTTGAACCCCGGAGGTCGAGGAAAAGGCTGCAGTGAGTCATGATCATACCACTGTACTCCAGCCTGGGAGAAAGAAGAGAACCTGTCTCAGAAAAAAATTTAAAAAAATAAATGAATAAATAAATACATCCCAAATTTTTAAAATTAATATTGCTTATATGATTAGTGTAACCTATTTGCTATTACTGTATTCTAAATTACTTTTTCTTAAGTCTTTACTTATTTGGAGTTTAAAGTTCTCGAATTTTTATATTACGAAAAAAATCACATTAAAATAGATTTATTTCCAAGATCATCTTATTGCTCTTGCTTCTAATAAGGTATTTACAAGGCAGGCAGATAAATATTAAAACTCTTCAAGAGCAACTAGATTTATCACACAGGATGTATTTAGATTGTGATTGATAGTAAAAGCCAAACTCCTAAATGAGAAAAACATATCTACATAAAATTATTAGAACTTATTATACTTTTATAGCCATGGATCACATTAGAGGCCATTGTAGGATGATGTACCACTGACATTTCTTGTTCTAAAACCACTAGCAAAGCGAAATATTCCTGATACATGCTCGGAGGTTGTATGCATATTTCTTCTCTAGATCTTATACTAGTTGCTCTTTCGAAACTATAATATTGTAATTATGGTAAAAATAATAGAAGTTATCTTATTATGAAGAGATGAATAGCGTTGTAGGAGTATCATTGCTAAGAGTAAAGAAAACGTAGTAAAACTAACTTTTAGAAACATCTCGATATAAGTGTCTAGGTCAGAAATAATGGGAATGCTGATGAAAATTTAAATAAGTGAATAAAGCTGTTTTGTGACCTCTGTAAGTTGAAGGATTATTCTCAGATTGGTTTGGCATAGACAGTAATGTCATCTCTTTCAATTTCTATGTTGACAAAAAGTAGTGTACACGATTATTTTCTCTTTTAAACATATCTGTAGAACCACTGAGTATGTAATGAGTTAGCATTCTTGGCAGCTAGCATGCATCACAGCAGCATACATACAACTCAGTTAAACATTTTCTGGAACACTGATAGCTAATATGGTAGTTGTGATAGTTTTGAATTTTATATAGATTTTTATTGTATGTTTATTTTTATGCATGTATCACCATTGTTTTAAAAAGCGAAATGAATATTTATGTTGAAATAAAAGTTAAACAAGGGCCTAAAATAAGTCTATACATTTTCTTCAAGATATAATAATCACCAGATTTATAAGAGATATTCATTCTATTAAAATTACTATATAACACATAAGCTGCCAAAAATTAGTGACGAGAAAACAAAATATGGTAACATTTTTAATTGAATGAGACTTTCCATTTATTGGAACCCCCCAAAATCTATTTCCACAATATGTTACATACTTGAAAATAGCAGAAATGACATCCAGAAATGCTCACATGTTGTCATGTAGAAATACAATGTAAAAAATCATTTTAAGAAACCCAGTGGAAAAACAAAAAACTACTAGAAATACAAAAATTCCAAACAGGAAAACTTTTTAGCATTGCTGTTATAAATATTACGAGTTATATTTTAATAACATGGGGTTCCAAAATAAAAATATATTAACAGTAATTTTGAGACATTTTGTAAAGAAAACTATGTTATCTCAGTTTCATTTTCCTGGGAAGCAAACTGACCTACATTTCAGCTTCTTAGAGAAAACTGCCTCTCTCTTTCCCTTTACAGAAACCTCACTGTTCCTTTGATATACAATTCTTGCTGAGGCCTCTCAGATGGAGGTGGCTCATTTTCCCTTACCCCATGTCTTGGTGCATTCAGGCTGCCTTAAAAAAATGCCATAGACTGCATGGCCTAAATAACATAAATTTATTTTCTAATAGTTCTGGAGACTGGAATTTCAGGATCAAGGTGCCAGCAGGATCTGTGTCTGGAGAGGGCTGTTTTCTTGGGTTGCAGGGCTAGAGATTGGGGAGGAGTGCTCCCTTGCGTCTCTTCTTTTTCTTCTAAGAACACTGTCATATCAGGGCCCTACCACCCTATGACCTCATTTAACATTAATTACGTCCTTTTAGGCCCTATCTTCAAATAAGTCACACTGGGTGCTACAGCTTCAACATATGCATTTTGGGAGGATACAATTCAGTCTGGTGGGGCAGCAGTACCCTTACTTGTTTGTGCTATTTCCAGGATATCCCTTCTCCACTTCCCTGTAAACTTCCTTGTTCTTTTGGGCCTCGGCTATTCAGAGCCTCCTAGGAAACCTCAGTGCCATGGAAATCTTTGTGTGCTATTTCCATGCTTTCATTTGGGATGCTGAGACTAGCTTGGAAAAATCAAACAAGTGCTACTGTAAAGCCACATGCTACCACCTCTACTGCATGCTCAATGGTATTCCGAATTCCTTCAAGTTACTGGGTGTTTTTTTATTTTCCTCTCTCCACAAAAGGACTTTACCCACTAGCCTTCTACAGTCAAAATACAGCTGGTCAGAATGCTCTTTTCATGAATTGATTATTTGCACTGAATAATTGATTATTTGACATAATGGCTTAACAAGTAGAAAACTCACTCTACTTCTTGTCAAATTTAGAATTTATCTACGAATCTTCCATCTTCTCCTTATACAACTAATTTCTCTCTGTGAATAATGCTTCAATGAACATGGGAATACAGATATCTCTCTCATATACAGACTTCAGTTCTTTTGGATATGTAACCAGAAGCGGGATTGCAGGGTCATATGATATTTCTATTTTAATTTTTTGAGAAATCTCCATACTGTTATCCATAGCTGCCACACCATTTTACATTCCCACCAACAGTGTACAAGAGTTCAAATTGTTTCGCATCTTTGTCAATGCTTGTCTTTCTTTTATATAGTAGCAATCCTAACGGATGTGAAATGATAGCTCATTGTAGTTTTGATTTGCATTTTCCTTGTAATTAGTAGTGCTTAATATTTTAAAAATATATCTGTTGGCCATTTATATGTCTTCTTCAAAGAAATGTCTGTTCAAGTACTTTGGCCCATTTTTATTTGGGTTATTTGTTTTATTTATTTTTTTTCCAGCTATTGAGTTGTTTAAATGCCTTATATATGTTGGCAATATAACTCCTTAGCAGTATATGGTTTGTAAATATTTTGCCCTTTTCATATGTTGCTTTTTATTCTGCTAATTCCTTTGCTATGAAGGCAGTTTGTGACAACATGGATGGGCCTGGCAGACATTACACTAAATGAAATAAGTCAGTCACGGAAAGACAAATGCTGCGCGATTCCACTACTATGAAGTGTCTAAAGTACTCAAACTTAACCAGAGAATGCAGTAGTGGTTACCACCAGCTGAGAGGTGAGGAAAATAGGGAATTGTTTAGTGTGTATAAAGTTTCAATTATGCAAGATGAATATATTCCAGAGAGCTACTGTACAATGTTGTGCCTATCAGCAACAATACTGCTTAGTGTACTTCAAAATGTGTTAAGGATAGATTTCAAGTGTTCTTACCACAGAAAGAAAAATTAAAAACAAAAATCAAAAATAAAGGAACACAGGGAAGCTTTGGGAGCGGATGGATATGCTTATTACCTTGATTGTGGTGACAGTATCATGAGTGTTTGCATATGTCCAAACTCATCAAATTGTACACTTTACATATGGACAGTTCTTTGCATATCAATCATACCTCAATAAAGCTGTTAAAAATGTCAAAAGGTGTTTTACAAATTCACATTCATCTGTCAAAAATAAATTGAAAACAACAAGCATGAGAGAGAATGTGAGCTCTCAAACACTACGGGTAGCTGTATACATTGGCACAATCCCTTTGAAAAGCAATTTGACAACACCTAGAAAAGCTGAGGATGTGTATTCCACAACTCCATTTCCAACATTTTTTCATCTACTTATACCCTAAAGCATGTATCATTCATGAACACAGATGGTCATTGCTACATTACGGATAAAAGTGAAACCTCATAAATAACTGAAGCATGTATTATTATGTAATATATATTATAAATAAAAATGACCATATTCATATGATAGAATATATGGGAAATAAAAGAATGGCCTTGATCTACATGTATCAACATTGATAAATTTTATCCATCTGATGACTTCCCTTTGAAACTTTTTTCTTCATGTAACATCCAGCTGTGACACCTGGTTCTCATCCTAAATTTCTGGCCAGTCTCTGTCTTCTTTGCTGGTTGATGGTCATCTCTAAAATTTCCCTTGGACTTCTCTTTTCAAGCAACATTTGCTTTTTAAGTAACCTCATCAATTTTTGTGGCTCTAAATGTCAACCTTGTGCTAATGACCTTAAAGTTACACCTCCAGGCCAGATCTTTCCCCCTAAATTCCAGACCCCTCTGTCTCACAACCCATCTAGTCAGCATCTCATCTGCAAGTCTTGGATTTTGGGTCCTGGGAGCTCAAAGCTGTTCCCCATGCAGTCTTCCTCACTTCTTTTACTGCCAAGACGATTCTGACAGTTGCTTAGATCTTTCAAAATTGATCTCCAAATAGATCACTTCCCATCGCCCCACTGCCACTGCCACCTGTCTGATTGAAGCCACCATTATCTTTTGCTTTTGTTACTGCAATGAGTTTTTACAAGAGGTTTCCCTGCTGCTGCCCTTGGTTCTTTCTGTCTTTTCTCAACAGGACTGTTCACAGCAATTTGTTCAAATGAATGTTGGATGCTGTCATTCTTCTGCTTAAATACTCTCCCTTGGTTTCTACATGATTTGGCTTCTGTTACTCTCAGGCCCCGTCTCTTCCCTCCCTGCCCCTCTTTCCCTCTACTCCAGCCATCCTGACCTCCTCCTCTTCCTAGAATGTACCAGGGATGCTTCTGCCTCAGTCTTTGAACTTGCAGTTCTGTGTTTGCTCATGTAGCCAAATGACCAGCTCCTTCGTTTTCTTCAGAGCTTTCTTCACGATTAGCTTCTTGGATGCTTCTTGGATCCTCCCTGGATGCTTCATCTCAGCTTCTGATCTGAACCCTATTACTTCCTCTCCCTTTCCTAACTTAATTTTTCTTGTTATCACTTATCAATGATAAAGCAGCTGCATTAGTCAGCTTGGACTGCCATAACAAAACACCACAGGATGGTGGCTTAAACAACAGAAATACACATCCTCACTCATCCGGAGGTTCTAAGTCCCTATCAAGGTGTTGGCAGATTGGATTCCTGGTGAGAGCTGTCTTCCTGGCTTGCAGATGAGTGGCATCTAGCTGTGTCCTCACAAGGCCTCTCAGTCTGAGAGAACGATCTGGTGGTGTCTCTTTATAAGCACACATCCTGTGGGATCAAAACCCTACCCTAACAACCTCTCTTAATCTTATTCCCTCCCTAAAAGTTATCTCTCTAAATATTTGTCACTTTGAGGGTTAGACCTTCAACATATGTATATTGGGAGGTACAAAATTCAGTTTGTAACAGCAGCCTTAATTGAATATTTCATATTTTGTTGTTCAACGTCTATTATCCTATTAGAATATCAGCTTCATGAGTGCAAAGACTTTAGTTTGTTTTCTTCACTTTTTTTCTAGCACTTAGAGTTTATTTCCTGTGGCATAGAGGGTATTTAATAAGTGTGTATGAATTATCTGAAATCCTGATGTGAAGTATAAAAAATTTGTCACTTTATACCTAAAACATCATTTCAAAATCTTCAAATTATAAAATTGCACTACAAGTTTTTCATGAACAAGTATGTGTGTAGTAATATACTTCTTAAAAATTGGAAGACTGCCAAGGTCAAGACAATTAATTACTTCCCTGAAGAGTGGAAGGAACATGAAATTAGAGAGTGGTTAAAGCAGCTCTAACTGTAACTATAATAAAAGATTTAACTTTTAAAAATAAAACTTGAAACAAATATGCAAAATTTTAACATTTGTGAAACCTGGAGAGAATACAGGAATATGTGATATGTTTTCATTTATGTTTCTATGTTTTAATTATTTTGAGAGAGAGAGAGAAGTAGAGTTCCTATAAGGGAGAGGACCTTGTCTGTTTTGTTCCTGCATGTATCTCAAACTCCTAAAAAGGGTGATGGCCCATAATAGAACCTAAGTGAATATTCGGTGAATGGATGAAGGTTCAGAATATTTAGGCTTATTTATCTTTGGTTCTGAACATAATGCTTGCTACCTAGGTACAGATAAACAAATATACAAGCAAATAAGCAAGAAAACAAGTAGATGAACAAAAACATGTTTGAAATGCTATACAAGTCTCTCTAAGTGTCCCAGCCTCATTCTTGCCCTCTTTCTGCTCCTTTTATACCACTTAGCAACGCTGTTTGTGTCTTGGCTTCCCAGTTCTGCTATCTCCCTCTCTGCTCTCAACCCTCCTGTACTTTTCTGCCAAAAGATACAAGCAGAAGCCACTGGAGAAAGAGCTTGGGGAACTAGTGTGGTTTATGGTCAAGGCCCTGGCCTTCTGTATCTTCTCCATACACCGTGAAGGCATTTGAGACCCCTCTGAACTTGAGCTTCTGCATGAGTCCTCCCTCGTTGGTTCTGATGGATTGTTTTGCCTAGAACTGCAGTCCTGTTGACCTTACAAAGAATGGCAACAGAAACCTGTTCTTTCCAGCTCTGTTTAATTCATGCCAAAACCCTTTGTTAAGATCACTTTCTGTCCAGTCTCACAGCCAAATGCCCCACATTTGGCCAGATAAAGTCTGTTTTCTGCCAAAATTCCATACACAATTTCTCTTAAAAAGAAGCGTGCTTCTACTTTTTCTAATAATCTAAAAGCCATATATTCATATTTACCTTTCACAGGTGATAGATTCTAGCAAAACTTGGGAGTCTCTATGTTCCTTTATTTTTTTTATTTATTTACTATTTTGCCTAATTATGAGTACTTTTAAGTATGTTTGGGCCAATCTGTCTAAGTCATCTCTGCCTTAATTTGATACAAGCAACCAAAAGTCACGTTATTAAGGGGACTGTGAAAACATTCAAAGAAAGTCATTCTCTCTCACAGACTCTCGGTCCACGTTAATTAGGAAAACAACAATCAGTCTTTCACATTCACATCTGTAACCTTTTATCTCTTTTCCTACTTAGCCGTGGGGAAAGTGAAGACTCTAGGGATTAAAAAGATAAAAGAATTTAGAGTTATAAATTAAGATCCTTTATCTGATAAATACCAAGCCAGAAATTAGAACCCTCAACCTCACACAACATGAAAAAATAGTTTGCTAATGCATTATAAGAAGTTTAAAAACTAAATCATAAAAAACTGAATAATACATCCAGTATTTGTCAGATCTCCGGATGGTAGACTTTCTTAGTTTAAAAGTAACTGCAAGCACACATAGAAAAAAGTGGACTACTTGGCTCCAAAACCCTTTAAAACTTGTGTATGATTTTTATTTCATAAAGATAAAAATACAGAATTGAAAACAAAAGATAAACTATAGACTGAAGAAACTCTTTGCAACAAATATAGTATCTTTCACTATAAAAAGAGCCTATTCCTATTGATGCCAAAACACTATGACCCTTTAAGCTAATAAAGGATCGAACAACCTGGGCAGCCAATTCATAAATGAGAAACTACATTTATTATAAAAGTAAATTTAAAACTCCATCCACTTATTAATAACAAAGGAAATCAATTGAACAAAAAACATTTGAAGCAATATTAAGAAATCCAGTTCAAATTTGGTTAAGCAAGTAATATTATCTATTACTAATGGGTATACACATTGAACTACTGTGGAAAATAATCTTAAATTTAAAAATTTAAATCTTCCTAATTATTGACCTAGTAATGCCATTTCTCAGAATGTAAGAAATGATTCTAAATACAGGAATTAAAAAAGCACCTTTATAGCCAAAGCTGAGCACTGGAGTATTAATCATCACAGTAGAAATTTGAAAATAGTCCCCTAGGTTTCTGGATTATTTTAGATATAATATATTACATTCATTTATGGCTATATATAAAAAAAAGCCAAAGACAGAATAACAATGAAGGAAGACTACTTAAAAACATTTAATGTATCAAATACGAAATGGATTAAAGAATATACGGGTTGGTTTATTATTAGGTAGGAAGATTTTTGGGACAACAGCTTTCAGATGAATTGTCTGCGGTCGACCTGGTGCCGATCCTCATAACCATGCACATGACCTTCGTGGTCTCTATGTTAGACATCTTGGCATCTAACTCTTCTGAAATTGACCCAGGACCCTCGTTTTTCAACCAGTATTACCCATCTACTTTCCTTGTCCTGGCAACCCCAAGTCTTCCTAGGTGCCTGAACCACTTTGCTTGGTGGGAACTTCCTCCTCCAGTTCCCATGGGCCCCGAGCTTTGGAAAGCCCAGATGCCAAGTAGTGCTCACACCTGCCTGAGCCAGGACAGTGATGCACAATGACTGGCATTCATTTTCATCTTGGTTACACTTTCCCGTTTGTCCTGAAAAGATTATTACTGGCTTTGGGCCAGTGCCATGGCTTATATCTGTAATCCCAGCACTTTGGGAGGCTGAGGCAGACAGATTTGAGTCCAGGAGTTGGAGACCAGCCTGGCAACATGGCAAAACCTTGTCTCTACAAAAAATACAAAAAAATTTAGCCAAGTGTGGTGGCACATACCTATAGTGCCAGCTACTTAGGATGCTGAGGTGGGAGGATTGCTTGAGCCCGGGAGATCAAGGCTGCAGTGAACCATGATCACACCACCGCACTGCAGCTTGGGCAACAGAATGAGACCTTGCTTCAAAAAGGCAAAAAAAAAAAAAAAAAAAAGGAAACATACTTACTGGTTTTTACCTCTTACTAGGTTGTAGGAACTGTGCTAAGTGTTTGATGTTTATTATCTAATCCTCCCAACCAAACACGTGCACTAAATATTTAATGTACAGTATCATACATAACTTTCTTTACAACACTATGTCAGAAAAATGACATTTTATTGATGAGAAAGCTAAAGCTTAGTAACTTTTCTCAAGCACTGTAAGAAAATAGCAGAAGTGGAATTCAAATTCAGGTGTTTTGACTTCAAAGAGAAATCATTATGTCTTATGTTCTACACTAGGTAAAAATAAAGTTTCACATCAGGCTAATCACAGAGAGAAAAGACATTTAAACACTAAGTAAATGCTTGAAGACTTTGAGGTTTCCAGGTGCGCTACGTCTCATCTACCCTATTCACCCCGTTGGTGAGGGAGAGATTCTTGCGCTAAATAATACAAGAAGGCCAAACACGCAACACCCAGCACCGCACAGATGATGTTGGCAGCATTACATTCATTAGCTATACCCGTAATGGCCCCAGGTAGGAGGACATTTCACACCACACAGGGCCACACAGGGGTTCATACTCAGAAGCAAAGGGAAACAACAGGGAGGCAGGCTTTGTAGTAACTGGTGGGTGGGGTGTCTTCTGGTTCTCATGGGAGAATGAAATCAGTTGTTTGAATAATATTGTGGGCTGACAGGAAGTAAAACCCATGAGGTCGAGGACAAGGTCGGGGACAGCTGGTCTGGCTGACAGGGAGACTACCTGCGTGGGGATTCTTTCCCAAGGAGTGATAGGAATATTTGGCAAGAGCCAGGAGCTCGTGAATTGGCCTTTGGTGTTATGTAACTCAAAGATGTCACGGCAGCACTTACATTTTAGGTCCTACAATTAATTTTATCTAAAAAAGTAAGGAAAAAGAGACTCAGTTTTACGTCTCTTTGTATCCACAGTAATTTCTTGTAGTGTCTTCTGTTTTCTCTAATGAGTCTTCTCAGTGTTTTCACCAGGAAAGATACAATGAAACTGGTAGTGGATACAGGAAAGACTCTCACTTCACGTTGAAGTATGTCAAAATTATTCACCTTTAAATGTGAATGGTTTGTATGTAAGGTGTAATTAAGAAATATTCTAAGGCCGGGCGCGGTGGCTCAAGCCTGTAATCCCAGCACTTTGGGAGGCCGAGACGGGCGGATCACGAGGTCAGGAGATCGAGACCATCCTGGCTAACACGGTGAAACCCCGTCTCTACTAAAAAAATACAAAAAACTAGCCGGGCGAGGTGGCGGGCGCCTGTAGTCCCAGCTACTCGGGAGGCTGAGGCAGGAGAATGACGTAAACCCGGGAGGCGGAGCTTGCAGTGAGCTGACATCCGGCCACTGCACTCCAGTCTGGGCGACAGAGCAGGACTCCGTCTCAAAAAAAAAAAAAAAAAAAAAAAGAAATATTCTAAGTATTAATATTTTAGTATGAAATTAAACATACTCATTCTATACTTGAATAAGCAAACTACCTAAAAATGTCTTACTACAGACAATGAACAAAGCATGATCCAGATTTGTCATTGAGATTTAATTATTTTAGTTAAATTTCACGCTAAATCTTGTCTGTCCTCTGAACACTACCCTAATTAAAAGACTACCTGAGACAATTTTAAAATGTCCGGGACATTAGAAGCTTATGTTCTATCCATTCTTATTCAGTGTCTTACCTTCAGGTACCATTTGGAATTCTTCAACGTATTCTACTATTTTCAATTAAATACTAGTTTATGAGACCAGAAAGACAATTCACTGGTGCCCCTCAAAATGAAATGGATGGACCGTCCACTGAATGACCATCCCTGGCAGTAGGAGATTTTTAATGAGTTCTGCAAATGATTCTTATGCATGCCCAAGTATGACAAAGCCAGTAATCTAGAAATGCTTTTATTTCTATGGTGCAAGGGGGTTATACATTAGCTCTACGTTTATTCTAGCTGGAGGTGATAAAAAGGGAAGGGGCTATGAAAGGCTTGCATATGTGCATCTTTTTTTCTCTTATTCCTGTGTGACCTTGGCAAGTTACCTGTCTTATACCTCCTCTTTCTTGTCTGTAAAACGGGGCTAACCTACAACATTAAAAGATTGTTCTAATAATAATGAGAGTAAAGAAGACAGCTCACAGCAAGCAGACACTGTGCACTGAAGGATGTTATGCTTTCCCCAGTCTCTTCCCTTTCTAACAGCCTTATGAGAACTCCTGATACAACTCAGGTGTGGTGAGTCATTTTGCTGATTGCTCATCTCCCAGACCACAAATTAGCACATGTAATTAGGAGTATTTTACATAAATTGAGTGTCCCTCATGTACTATGTACTTGTAGGTTAACTCATTTATTCTGAGAATAATGTGACAAGGCTGATTATTATACATCCAAACCAATCTATTTACAGATGAGGAAACTGAAGAAGAGAGGAGTATTTAACTGGCTCATGATAATGCTAGTTAAATGTTGAAACTGAGACTCAAGTTCAAATCATCCAGACACCCATGCTTGTCCCACAGTAGCAGGCTAACAAATGCAATTATTCTATTTTATTTTTCTAAAAAGCAATTTCAAAGCATCTTGATTTTCCCCCAACTTTATGAAGGTATAACTGACTGTTTAAAATTGCTTTTAAGGTGTACAACATAATAGTTTTAGACAGATAGATAGACAGATAGACCTTGTGAGATAATCACCACAATCAAGGTCACTAACATGCCATGCTCTTGATTTTTAACACCCTAGTTCAAGTATCTCAAACTCATATGCCTAATAGTACCAGGAAAAAATATAAATGAAAGGCTGAATTGTATTCAGCTGACATAAGGACTGGTTTATATATTTTGCTACCATTTTTCTTGAAACACATAATTCTGTAAACCTAACTTTTCTTTCCTTACTTTGATGGAAATATAGTGACAGGGAAAACCAATGGCATGAAAACGAAGAGAAATGGCAACTGAACTTTGGCCTCAGCGCTGGTGCCAAAGAGGAAAGTGACCAAATAACCGCCAAGGTGATCCTAAGCTTCACACCTCATCTAAGATGCACAATGGCCCCCAGCTCCAGCCGATGCCTGCTGTGCTGCAATTCTGATCCCAAGGCTCTAGGTGTTCTGGTTTCTAAAGAAAAGTCAGAAATCTGGATTTTAGTTTGAAATTTCACAACTTTGATTGTTGGACTGAAATAATAAAACAAAACTAACAGCCAAAACAACAGCCAATTGTTGTCCTGGCCAAACGCAGCATATTTGCTGTCCAACTCTAGTCCATTGGTCACTGGGTTTGGACATCTTTTGATGAGCAATAGGAAACACCTCAGGTCTGCAGCATGGTTATTTATCTATGGAAAATATTTACATTAAAAATGGCCTCAGGGCAAGGGGCTTTTGTATCAGCTCTTTCTGTTTGAAATGAAATTTTTGTTGGGCTCCTGGTTGGTTAGTTTTAGCTCCAAGAAGTTTTCTCAATCCTTCTATTAAATGTTTTCCACACAGAGGCAAGGAAGACATTTTCACAGTTATTGTGACAGGGGTCAAGACTATAGCGACAGGGGAGGGAAACTGAACTGAACTCCACTGAAACAAAGGTCATTCTACCCTCCTACCTTGCTCAAAGCTGTTTGAGGAGATCCCATTTATTTGTTTGTTTGTTTATGGTTTGTCTTTCCTACTGGAGGATAGTTTCCAGAGCGTAGAAAACTTGTTTATCTTTTTCTTTCACCATTGTATTCTCAAATTGTAGAACAGTGTCCTGTACCTAGTATATGTTCTACAAATATTTCTTCAGGCACAGTAGCAGTTACTTATTGAGCAGGCACTGGATGGTCTGGAAATAAAGCACTCTGTGGCTTAAAAGTCCTGAATAAGCAAGGGAGGTGACTGTGCCCTCTCCAAGGCTGACCGCTCAGTACATCATCAATAAACATGTGTGAAGTGAACGCTTAGTATATTACACATAGCTCAGATTCATTTAATTTATACTTAGCTTCCTAAAATAGGCTTTCTTGGGTTTAATATCCATAGTATTTGAATGTATCAGCACATTATGTGCCACATCATTTCAGAAATTGCATATTTGATTTGACCACAGTTGCTAGTAAAAATAACCTTTTATAAAATCATTTGCATAGCATGCTCATAGGACTCACTTACTTTGTTAGGCAATTAGTCCATCATACTTCCTAAAATAATACATTTAATATATATTAATAAAAGCAATTTAGATGTCTCAGATACACTGCAAAGCTTTTGTAGATGGAACAAAATATGGCTTTTCATCTATACATTCTCAAATGGTTTCTTAATAACTCAATTATGTTTGGCTGATCTATTCCAGGAATTTTGCTAATTTTTTTTCTCAACAGTACTGTGATATTTTACATTTCATATTACTTTAATTTTTAAGGAACAAAGGGCTTCTCGCTTTTTCTAAGTGAGATTTTGTCTTTTGGCAATGCCAATTATGAACTGCTTGTGGCTAAACTTAGATTCTTAGAAGTGATAGAAATTTAGCATAATAAACTCCGTGCATGACCCTTAACTGCATCTGCATATTTAAAGAAAAACAAATACAATAATCAGTTTTCCTAACAGGAGCTTCTGTAAAGTACTGTTATATGAAGTTAGGAGTTGGCTAATGAAATTCTGGATAATATCAGTTATCACTTGGCTTAAAGCTTGCCTTTTAAAATATTCACTTTTATTATCTTTGGAAAGCTAAGGGCTTGTGTGTGTTCTCTCCTTGTGCCTCCTCCAGCTGGGTGTTTCTGAGTGGAGGGAGGCCTTACCTCTGGATTGACAATCCTGTGAATACATGGTTGGAACTTTTTTTTTTCTGAAAGTGGATTCTGGAAGCTTAAAAGTAGTCCTGTTACATATGTATACAAATCTGGTGCACTACGATAAACCATTTATTTAGACTAAAATGTCCGAAGACATCAGAAGAGTCCCAAATCAAAATCTTTGGCAACTATAATAAAATTTTGTAAGAATACAGAAATAACCCTCCATAATCTGATACATCAAAATAATCTATTTACGAAAAAATATTTGTCATGTTTTCATGAAGTTGCAGTATTTTTCAATCAATATGTGCTAAAACAAAAATCACATAAAAAGATGGTGAAAATTGTGCTGTATGCAACCAATCATATATAAAATTAAGAAAATTATATAGGATCACAGGACAGTGATATCGTTTGGCTGTGTCCCTACCCAAATCTCATCTCGAATTGTAGCTCCCGTAATTCCCATGTGTCATGGGAGGGACTTGGTGGGAGGTAATTGAATTATGGGGGTGGGTCTTTCCCATGCTGTTCTCATGATAGTGATAATTCTCATGAGATCTGATGGTTTTAAAAAGGAGAGTTCCCCTGCACACACTCTTGCCTGCCACCATGTAAGACATGACTCTGCTCCTTGCTGCCCTTTCACCATGATTGTGAGGCCTCCCCAGCCATGTAAAACTGTGAGTGCATTAAACCCCTTTCCATTATAAATCACCCAGTCTCGGATATGTCTTCATTAGCTGTGTGAAAACTAACTAATAGAGACAGTCTTTAACCTTTCTTCTACTCATCAAAATCTTCAGCACACTTTTGTTCAAGGAAGGGATTGTGCCAAAGACTGGAGTAATCACTCATCATGTTACAGCTGCATTTTCTTTGCCATGCATAGCACCTTGCTGCAGAATCTTATGGTATGGCTGTGAGAACTCCCTGAATGGTCATATATTTAATCCAGTAGAAAAGCTTGTCAAACCATGCAAGTACCATTTGTTCTGTGAGTGCTCGTCTGCCTCGTCTATCCTGATGTCCAAATCAATGCTAATTCAGTCATCTCCATCATTATCCCTCTTGCTGGTTCAATGACAAAAATGCTTATAAATGTACTTACAGCAAAGAAAAGAAAGCCATGATATATTCTAGCATATTCTAACCTTTTCCATATTATTTCCTTTTTACATGTTAAGGAAAAATTGTACCAGATGGAATTAAACAGGCACAAAAGACTTTATTCAAGGGTATTGCAAGAGGGATCAATACTGTTTTAACAGGGAAAAGAGGCTGAACTCAGCTCCACCAAAAGAAAAGGCAGGAGTCCTTGTAAGCACTGGAGTGAGCTGGTAGGAAAGGACTAGATCACCTAAGTGGGTGGTTTGGTCAGTGTGATTAGGCTACCTTGGTTTGCTAATTGTCACTTAGGGAGGTTGGACACTCATTCTCCCACAGAGACAGGGGCCCAATGATTTCTGATGATTACATTTCAAAGAGTTAGCTCCTAGGTTCAAGAGAAAGACACTCTTGGGTTGTAGAAGATTTACATCTTAAATAGGCAGAGAGAGAATTTATTATTAAAAGTTTATTCTGGCTGGGCGCAGTGGCTCACTTCTGTAATCCCAGCACTTTGGGAGGCCGAGGCGGGCGGATCACGAGGTCAGGAGATTGAGACCATTCTGGCTAACATGGTGAAACCCCATCTCTACTAAAAACACAAAAAGATTAGCTGGCGTGGTGGTAGGCACCTGTAGTCCCAGCTCCTCGGGAGGCTGAGACAGGAGAATGGCGTGAACCTGGGAGGCTAAGCTTGCAGTGAGCCAAGATCGTGCCACTGCACTCCAGCCTGGGTGACAGATTAAGACTCCATCTCAAAAAAAAAAAAAAAAAAAAAAAATGTTTTTTCTAGGTTGGGTGCAGCAGCTCATGCCTGTAATCCCAGTGCTTTGGGAGGCTGAGGTGGGCAAATCATAGGATCAGGAGTTCGAGACCAGCCTGGCCAATATGGTGAAACCCCATCTCTACTAAAAATACAAAAATTAGCCAGGTGTGGTGGTGCATGCCTGTAGTCCCAGCTATTCAGGAGGCTGAGGCAGGAGACTCACTTCAACCCAGGAGGTGGAGGTTGCAGTAAGCCGAGATCACGCCACTACACTCCATCCTGGGTGACAGAGAGAGACTCTGTCTCAAAAAAAAAAAAAAAAAAAAAAGTTTAGTCTAAAGTCAATGCTCTAAGAAAAAGAAGGCCAGGGTGCGTATAGTCTGAAAGAAACCCATGTAAAGTTTAGTGAAACTGATAGGAACTTTAGGGCCTTCTTGGTCAGAAATTTATCGTATAGTCTACAGTTGTGGTCCCCAACATTTTTGGCACTAGGAACCAGTTTCATGGGGGGATGGTGTCGGGGATGAAACTGTTCCACCTGAGATTATCAGGCATATTAGTTAGATTCTCATAAGGAGTGTGCACCCTAGATCCCTTGAATGTGCAGTTCACAAAAGGCGCCCTCTTTCCTTAGCATAAGGAAACTAATGCTATGAGAGTCTAATGCTGCACTGGTCTGACAGGAGGCAGAGTTCAGGCAGCAATGCTCCTTCATCTGCTGCTCACCTGCTGTGCAACCAGTTCCTAACAGGCCATGGATGAACAGTGGGTTGGGGACCCCTTGTCTATAAGCTTCATTTACATTTTAAGCTCCAAAAAATATTTAAATTTGTATTAATATGTGAATAGAGAGGCAATTACTATAAGAGTCACAAAAATAAGCTTTGCACAAACAAAGGAGAAAGTATATCATGGTCCTAATGAAAATCTAATGTGACTCGGTCTTGCAGTGTATAAAATCATGCCTAATCCAGAAAGAATCTGTTCCAAATTATACCTTCAATCTCATGTGGTGGATCTATAATTTTACTTCAGTTACCATTCTATATCACTTTTTACCAAATAATTTATCTTTAGGAGAAGGGGCCTAGTGAAATGCTGGCATTTAGGGGGAAATCTTGAAAATAAGTTACTGTTATTAGCAATGTTGTACTGTATTTGGTGCTTAGGATCTCTTTAGAAAGAAGTGAAGAAAGGAATGAATGACAAAGAAATGGCAACAATTAGTGGTTATGCTAAGGAAAGAGGGCGCTAAAACCCAGCGGGAGAAAGAACAAGCAGATGGGAGAGCCTGAGGGGTTGACCTAAGCTGTGGGAAGGCAGTCAGTCCTGGCAGGACTGTATCCCTGTGCTAGCTGCTATCAGATTCTATACGCCTTTGGCCCAGTTGATGAAAGGCATTACAGTTTTGAATCCCCATTTTATAGATTTAAAAAATATGTCTAATAGGTTTAAAGTCACACCCAGTATCAGCCACACAGGAAAACCTACATAGCTGCACTTATCTTGATTATAATTGAGATAGGAGTTCCACAGTACTTGTTTCTCGAGAAATGGGTCACAGAGACCCCCATATGATAAAACAGGATGTGGTAAAGAAGCTGTCCAAAACCCACAAAAACCAAGATGGTGGCAAAAGCAACCTCTAGCTGTCCTCACTGCTCATTATACACTAATTATAATACATTAGCAGGGTAAAGAAAACTCCCACCAGCGCCATGAAAGTTTACAAATGCCATGACAAGATCTGGAAGTTACCCTGTATGGTCTGAAAAGGAAGGGAGTCCTCAGTTTTGGGAATCCCCTGCCCCTTTCCCAGAAAACTCATGAACAACCTACCCCTTGTTTAGCATATAATCAAGAAATAACTAAAAAAACAGCCAACCAACAGCCCGCAGGGGTACTCCACCTTTGGACTAGCCATCTTTTTATTCCTTTACTTTCTTAATAGACTTGCTTTCACTTTTCCCTGTCGAATCACTCTTGAATTCCTGCGCAAGCCAAGAACCCACTGGCATTCTGGGCTGAAACTCAATTTGGCGATTCGCCCTATGACAGAATTGCATAAATAATTTGAGAAGTTTGAAACAATTGGAGGTAGCCCACTATATAATATGGCCAAAATGTATAGCACTGATTATTAGAAAAGTTAAGAAAAGCTTTCCCTATATTGACTATTCATGGGAAAAAAGTATCTACAATAAGGCCAGGCAACTTGTTTCAAATAGGTAACAAAAAGGCATAGGTTTGGTGACTCTAAAATTCTCTCAAGATGTATTGAGAGGGACATTAGATAAAGGTCCTTAAGCAGTGAGGAAAAAAAGCAGTGGGTAGACAACTTAAAAATGTAGAAATTTAGGAATTGGAAACACGCTTTAGAGGAGAGAAAAGAAAGTAAGGCTTTATCTCAGTTATAAGAAGCAGTGTTGAAAGCCAAGAAAACCCACTTTCTAGTCCTCAAGGGTTTATTCTTAACATTAATTATAATTAAAAAGCAAACTCAAATCACAGCAATCAGTATGTGGTCACAAACCCAACAGGACCAGACCTTAGTCCAGATGCTTCCATTACAGGTGGTTGGTGAGTCTGAGCATTTCCTGATGGCTTTGACACTGGTATAATGAAGTGAAAAGACACTTGCAAGATCTTCTTTTTGAGGAAAGAACAAATGTCCATGCAGACAGGAAGCGGCTGGCCTAGCATTAGCTCCTCCTGTGAGGACAGAATTTTGGCCGTGGGGTCTGAAGACTAGTTGCATTTCTGGTGATTATAGAGACACTCAGCAGGCCATGATTTTTATCACCCATCTTAATTGTTTAAAACTGAGGTTCTCTTTATAGGACTTTACTTAGAAACATTTCTAACCTATAATTTGGATAACATATTTGTAAAAACATATATATATATACTTACAAACATAAATCATTTTTAATTATGAGTTTCTTTGAGTTGTTTATTTCATACTTTAATTCCTGAGAATTTAAAGAAAAATATTTTGTGGTACATTTTTGGAAGTAACAAACGGGAATGTGTATGAACAAGTCCATTAACTATGGCTTTTATAATCATGTTTAAGAGGGCAAGATAACATCACAGGTTGCAATTCAAGGTCTCTAATCCATCTGAAAGATTTATAGTATTGGGGAAAATTTCTGCTTGTTGCTGCATTTTAATAAAATTAATCTTTATAATTTGAATTCGGGCTCATATATACGATCTCATATTTTGGATGCTGACAGAGCTGAACATTTTAGTAGACAATAAATTACCTTTACTTTGATTTTATCCTCATACAAGGGGACCATTACCTAGGAGAAATACAATAATGAAATAGTTACTCTGCTGAAGAATTTTAAAAGCCCAAATAACTAGAGGTAAGAAAAAGTATTTAACTTTTTCTTTTAAAAATGCCTTTCTTTTTAAAGAATAAAAATGTTTGGGTGCTTGTTTTCTAATTGAAATTTTCTTGTTCTTAATACACTCAATGCGGCTGGAAGGAACTGTAACAGATGTCTCTTATCCAGAAGAATTTCAGAAATGTCATTTTCTCTCCAGTTTGAACTTCTTGTGTAACCAAAAACTCAATTATATACTAAAGTGTGAAAATGTTATGTAGTGACTGAAATAGGGATGCGTTTTTATTCAAACTAAATAATCATGTTGTGACTTTGCTTTTTTAACATAAACATTTCAACACATTTAATTTTGAAAACATATATAGCATATAGGGAATTTGACTATAATTTAATAGTAATATCTTCCCATTATGTACTAGAATCCCCTTTCTTAAAAACAAAAACAAAAACAAAAACAAACAAACAAAAAACTCTGCAGTATTTATGTTCTGCACAAAAATCTCTGTCCTAACATCTCTATGTTTCAGTGGTTCTCTGGTTTGAAAATATCAGCATTATAGAAAGAAGTTTCAGAGGGGTGGTCTTCCTTAAATCTTATATTGCATAAGTGAGGTTCAGGTACATGAAAGTTATATTGTTTATTAATATATTATACATTTATAAAGTTCATTGTTTATTCCTAGACTGAGTATTTTCCCTGGACATCTGTCTTCTCCCAAATTTATTTTTTTATTTAAATTTTATTTTAAGGTCGGGAGTACATGTGCAGGTTTGTTATATAAGTAAACTTGTGTCTTGGGGGTTTATGTATAGATTATTTCGTCACCCTGGTATTAAGCCTAATAACCGTTATTTTTCCTGATCCTCTCCCTCCTCCCAAACTCCATTGTCCAATAGGCCCCAGTGTGTTTTGTTCCCCTCTATGTGTTCATATGTTCTCATTAGTTAGCTCCCACTTATAAGTGAGAATATGTGGCATTTGGTTTTCTGTTCCTGTGTTAGTTTGCTAAGGATAATGGACTCCAGCTCCATCCATATTCCTGCAAAGTACATGATCTCATTCTTTTTTATGGTTGCATAGTATTCCAAGATAAATGTATGTACCACATTTTCTTTAGCCAGTCTACCATTGATGGGCATTTAGTTTGTTTCCATGTCTTTGCTATTGCGAATAGTGCTTCAATGAACATACATGTGCCTGGGTCTTTATGATAGAACAATTTATATTCCTTTGGGTATATACTCAGTAATAGGATTGCTGGGTCAAATGGTATTTCTGTTTTTAGGTCATTGAGGAATTGCCACACAGTATTCTGCAATGGTTGAACTAATTTAATTTCCCACCAACAGTGTATAAGCATTCCTTTTTCTCCACAACTTTGCCAGCATCTGAATTTTTTTGACTTTTTAGTAATAGTCATTCTGACTGGTATGAAATGGTAACTTATTGTGGCTTTGGTTTGCATTTCTCTAATGATCTGTGATGTTGAGCTTTTTTTACATGATTGTTAACAGTCATGTATGTCTTCTTTCTAAAAGTGACTGTTTGTGTCCTCTGCACACTTTTTTAATGTGGTTTTTTTTTTTCTTGTACATTTGTCTAAGTTCCTCATAGATGCTAGATATTAGCCCCTTGTCAGATGCACAGTTTCCAAATATTATCCCTCATTATGTAGTCTGTCTTTTCACAATGTGGATAGTTTCATTTGCTGTGCAGTAGCTCTTTAATTGGATCTAATTTTTCAATTTTTGCTTTTGTTGTGATTGTTTTTGTCATCTTCGTCATGAAATCTTTGCCTGTTTCTATGTCCAGAATAATATTCCCTAGGTTGTCTTCCAGGGCTTTTATTGTTTTGGGTTTTACATTTAAGTATTTTGTTTATCTTGAATTAATTTTTGTATCTAGTGTAAGGATGGGGTCCAGTTTCAATCTTCTGCATATGGTGAGCAAGTTATCCCAGAATCATTTATTGAATATGGAGTCCTTTCCCCATTGCTTGTTTTAGTCAGGTTTGTTGAAGATCACATAGTTGTAAGGGTGTGGCCTTATTTCTGTGTTCTCTATTCTGTTCCATTGGTCTCTTCTTGTACCAGTACCATGCTGTTTTGAATACTGTAGTCCTGTAGCGTAGTTTGAAGTTGGGTAGCATGATGCCTCCAGCTTTGTTCTTTTTGCTTAGGATTATCTTGGCTATTTGTGCTCTTTTTCAGTTCCATATGAATTTGAAAATAGTTTCTTCTAGTTCTGTGAAAAGCGTAATTGATTTTAATAGAAATAACATTAAATTGCTTTGGGCAGTATGGCCATTTTAACAATATTGATTTTTCCTGTGCATGAGCACAGAATGTTTTTCCATTTGTTTGTGTCATCTCTAATTTATATAAGCTGTGTTTTTTACCCCTTGTGGACATCTTTCACCTCCCTGGTTAGCTGTATTCCTAGGTGTGTGTGTGTCAGCTGTGAATGGGATTGCATTCCTGATTTGGCTCTCAGATTGACTGTTGTTAGTGTATAAGAATGCTATAAATTTTTGCACATTTATTTTGCACCCTCAGACTTTACTGAAGTTGTTTATCAGCTGAATGAACTTTTGGACAAAGACTTTGGGGCTTTCTAGATATAGAATCATGTTGTCTGCAAACAGGGATACTTTGACTTCTTCTCTTACTATTTGAATGCCTTTTCTTTCTTTCTCTTGACTGATAGCTCTGGCCAGAACTTCCAATACCATGTGGAATAGGAGGGGTTAGAGAGTGCATCTTTGTCCTGTGCTGGTTTCCCAAGAATACTTCCAGCTTTTCACCAGTCAGTATAATGTTGGCTGTGGTTTTGTCATAGATGACTCTTATTATTTTGAGGTATGTTCCTTCAGTAACTAGTTTATTGGGAGTCTTTAGTATGAAGAGATTTTGAATTTTATTGAAAGCCTTTACTGCATCTATTGAGATAATATTGTGGTTTTTGTATTTAGTTCAGTTTATGTGATGAATCACATTTATTGAATTGTGTATGTTGACCCAAACTTGCATCCCAGGGATAAAGCCTGCTTCATCATGGTGGATTACCTTTTTTATTTGCTGCTAAATTTGGTTTGCCAGTATTTTGTGGAGAATTTTTGCATCAATGTTCATCAAGGATATTGGCCTGAAGTTGTCTTTCTTTATTGTGTTTCTGCCAGGTTTTGGTATCAGAATGGTCCTGGCCTCAGAGAATGAATTAGGCTAGGAAGGAGTCTCCTCAATTTTTTTGGAATAATCTTAGCAGGAATGGTACCAGCTCTTCTTTGTACATCTAGTAGAATTCAGCTGTGAATCCATCTAGTCCTGTGCTTTTTATTTTTTTTTCAGTTGTTAGGCTATTTAGTACTGACTCAATTTCAGAACTTGTTATTGGTCTGTTCAGGGGTTCAATTTCATCCTGGTTCAGTTTTGGAAGGGTGTATATGTCCAGTAATTTATCCATTTCTTCTTGATTTTCTAGTTTCTGTGTGTAGAGTTGTTCATAATATTTCTGGTGGCTATTAGTATTTCTGTGTGGTCAGTGGTAATGTCTCCCTTGTTGTTTCTGATTGTGTTTATTTGGATCTTCTCTCTTTTCTTATTTATGAGTCCATCTTTTAGTCAATTTTATTTTATTTTTTCAAAAAAATAAAACAGCTCCTGTATTTGCTGATCATTTGGATGGTTCTTTATGTCTCAATCTTCAGTTGAACTCTGATTTTGGTTATTTCTTGTCTTCTGCTAATTTGGGGACTGATTTTCTCTTAGTTCTCTTAGTTGTGAGGTTAGCTTGTTCAATTGAGATCATTCTAACTTTTTGATATGGACCTTTAGTGCTATAAATTTTCCTCTTAACACTGCCTTAGCTGTGTCCCAGATATTCTAATATGTTGTATCTTTGTTCTCATTCGTTTCAAAGAACTTCTTGATTTCGGCCTTAATTTCATTATTTACCCAAAATTCATTCAGAAGTAGGTTATTCAATTTCCATGTAATTGCAGGTTTTGAGTGAATTTCCTAATCTTTATTTCTAATTTGATTGCGCTGTGGTCTGAGCGATCCTTTGTTACAATTACAGTTCTTTTAGTTTCAGTTCTTTGCTGAGGAGTGTTTTATTTCTGATTATGTGATCGATTTTAGAGTATGTGCCATGCAGCTATGAAAAGAATGTATATTCGGTTGTTTTGGGGAGGAGAGTTCTCTAGATGTCTGTCAGGTCCATTGAATCCAGTACTGGGCTCAGGTCCTGGATATCTTTGTTAATTTTCTGTCTCAATGATCTGTCTAATATTTTCAGTGGGGTGTTAAAGTCTCACACTGTTATTGTATAGGAGTCTAAGTATTTTTGAAAGTCTCTAAGGGCTTGCTTTATGAATATGGGTGCTCATGTATTACGTGCATATATATTTAAGATAGTTAGGCCTTCTTGGTCTTCTTGCTGAATTGAACCCTTTACCATTATGTAATGCATTCCCTTGTCTTTTTTGATCTTTGTTGGCTTAAAGTTGATTTTGTCTGAAACTAGCATTGCAAACCCTGCTTTTTTTTCTGTTTCCTATTTTCTTGGTAGATTTTCTCTTTATCCCTTTATTTTGAACCTATGTGTGTCATTGCATGTAAGATGGGTCTCATGAAGACAGTATATAAATGGAACTTAGTTCTTTATCCAGCTTGTCACTCTGTGCTTTTTAACTGGGGCAGTTAGCCCATGTTTCTCCCTAGTTTCTGGTGGCTCTTTGGCTGGTAGCTGCATCAGTCCAGTCTCTGTTCTATCTTCACATGGCACTCTTCTGTATGTCTTTATTTGTTTGTTTGTTTGTTTTTATAAAGACACCAGCATTGGATGTAGGGCCCACCTTAATCTAGTTTGACCTCATCTTAACTAATTACATCTGCAAATACCCTGTTTTTATATCAGATCAAATTTTCAGGTTCCAGGTGGACATGAATTTTAGAGGAACACTATTCAACCCAGTATTATCCTCAAAATAACTTCAACTTTTCTCTTTCTCCAATTGGATTCATCTCTCACAGCTAACTTTATATGTTTCTTTTTTCTCATTCTGAAAACATAAATATTACATGTGGATAGAAGAAATGTGAATCATTAAGACCATGAGAATCCATGGATTGATTTTCCCATACTAAGACTCTGGCTCCAAGTGTTGCACTTTCTTTCAGAGAGATCAAATGTGTACTTGGTACACTAAAGTGCTTTTAAAATTCTTTCCTCAATGTTCTGCATTTATGGCATGCTAATGACAGTGTCTTCTCTCTCTCTGTCTGTCTCCATTACATCCAGATGGGCCACTTACTTCCATACAGCCTTTAGAATTAGAGAAAATTTGGCTCCAATAGACTTTGTTTTGAGCTGTAGTTTTTCTCATCTTCAAAATTAATATGACAATGTTTAATTCTCATGGTTGCTGCAAGATGATATTTATTTGGCATTGCATATTCACTTAAGTCATGAGACACTGTTGGTGCCTATGCAGCTCATCACCTATGGTTCAACCTCTGACTCCCCGAGGCTGCTTTGTGTCCTCTGGGGCAACCATTAAACAGCCACCAGTAGGGTTTAGTGTATAAACATCCCTGCAAGTGAAATAACACTCTGTGTGTTCTACCCTGGTCCCCAGAGTTCCCTTGTGGGATTAAGCTTTCAGTTGTTCACCTAGAAACTGACACAATATGGCATCCCTTATTGGCTTTTTTTTCCTTCCCTGTCTCACCTCACTCTTCCTCTTGGGTTGTTTTCAGAGATTATCTCCCAAATAAACTACTTGCATTTGAATTCAACTAAGATAAATTGTCGCTATTATATCATTATTAAGAATGAAATGTAAAGCTTTTAAAATGGTTAAAGGGGGTCTGTGTCCAGGTTTTAGGAAAATATCTGGTTATCTCTGAGATTCCTTTTTAATGGGCACCCTGCTACAACCTGCCTGCCATCTCTGATATCCTGCTCAAGTCTTTTTCACTCAATTGAATTTTGCCTCTACAGGCATCATGCAATTTTCGAGCAAATTGTCTAGTGCTTCAGGTGCTTAACAGAGGCCCGCCAAGCATCATGTATCATGATCTTGGACCACTCTATCTGGTCTTCCCTTTTCCTAAGGCATATACTCTGAACTCCTTGCCCTGACTAATTTCTAAACCACATTCAGTCTTTCACTTGGACCTCCAAATCGATTTCAGATCTATTTGCCCTCTGAATTTTATGTATTTTTCTCTTATTCAATGATTTGATAAATATATATTGAGTGCCTACCATTTCCTAGGCCTGTACCAAGTGTACAGGTGTGCACAGGACTAAATCTCTATCCTCATTCTGTGCTTCCCTTGCTTCACTCTCTCTGTGAAGCTTCTTACTTATAAGCAACATAAATAAATGGGTTATTCTGAGTAGATTAAAGGAATTTACATAAGTGCATCCAGTAGCTTATAGAATTTTGGGGATGGCCAAAGAATCAGAGTTGAAAGCTATTCAGCTCAGAACAGTACCCAAAGTCACATCTCAGAAATGATTTCTCAGGAAAAAAAAATGCCATTATCACTGCTGGTAGAACTTCTGCACTTTTGGAATCTTGATGCTAGATGAAGCTACTACTTTCTCTAGAGTGGATTTCATACTTTCCATGACAGACAGTTCTAAAAGGTTCCCAATAATCCCTACCTCTTTGTATTCACATCCTTATGTAATTCCTTCTTCCTGGTGTGAGCTGAACTTAGTGACTTGCTTCTAATAGAATATGGCAAAAGTTAAGGGATGTTACTTCTGCAATGAAGTTATTAAAGATGTGTATTCTGTCTTGCTTGCATTCTCTATTTGGCTCTTCTTGTTTGCTAGCAATGATGAAACAAATCCTGATGTGGTAGCTGACCTATGAAGATGCCCATGTGGTCAGCAGCTGAGAGCAGCCTCCAGCAAAAAGGACACAAGGAGCTGAGGCTCAAGGTCCAACTGCCTATGAGTAACTGAATCTTGGCAACAGCTATATAAGGAAGCATGAGACAGATCCTTTCCATTGATTCAAGCTGTTGCCCCAGCCAACAACCTGACAGCATCCTTGAGACAAACCTGAAACAGAAGATTCAGTTACACTGTGTCCAGATACATTACCCTCCAAAGCTCAGTAACAAATGTTGCTTTAAGCAATGGTAATGATAAAATTTGTTATGTGGCAATATATAACTAAAACACCATTCTTAGTGGTTTATTTTCCCACTTGCAGATTCCAATCTGGTAAGAAAGTGTTTGACTGGGCCTAGATCATCCATTTGTACTCTAGACTCAAGGAGATATGGAGGGCAAGAAACCAGCATTTTCATCTTTTATACTTGAAGGTATTTTCTTCCTCACAACAAAACATATATGGGGAGGGGGTCCCCAAATATAGAAAAGACTTTTATATTCTGGACAGTTAAAAACAATGTATATGGTCCTTTATGATGACTACAAAGCCAGAAAACCAGCCCAAATCATGGTCCAATAAGAAGTAGATATCTTGCCTTCCTGTATGAATACAGGCAGCAATTTTCCTCTATTACTTCCCTTGTATAGTCAAGGGTCTCCTCCAGTTTTCTCTGGGCTCCTGAAATAGGTGGGGCTTGGGAACAAGCTGGTGAAGTGTCTTCTTTAGACCTCTTATTGATTTCTAGGGCTTCATTTTATGTTGGTCCATACCAATTATTGGAAATAATTTATTTCTTATGTACTGTTTTACAAAGCTCCACAATTATCAGCTAGTTGAGACAAGAAGAGAAAACTCAGAAATACCAATAGGCTTTGCTCTTTCCCATTGAATTCTTTCAAATAGATATCTACAGCACTCATTAAAAGTGTTAAAAGTCCAATGGAAAGGCCCGAACGCACAAGACACAATAATTCTGCTCAGTAGCAAAATCACAGGCCTCAGAACAGAGAGGAGAAGAGCAAAGGCACCCTAGAGCTGTGCTTGCTGTTACAGTAAGAAAATATCCCAAGTGCTTAACTACCGCAAATCTTGGGGAAAAGAGATGCTAGCTTGAAGGCGGAAGTCCATTTGTATGTGAAATCCGTAAGACTGAAAGATATGTGCCATGTAGAAAGAAAACTTGCCGTAGAGGCTATAGGGAGAAAGCCGTGTCAACAGAAAACAGCCCAATTCCGGTGAGCAGAGAACCAGTAAGTTTTTATCCAACTCGCATCCTGTGCTTGTCCCTGTCTGGGCACTGGAGAGATTATGTGGATGACTAAAGCGCATCCTACTTTCAAGAACTCCACAGGATCATATGGTGAAAAAAAAAAAAAGAAATCAAGGTCAAGGCTAAAAGATATGAATAGAACAAGAGATTGTATGAACACAGAGAAAGGAGGACATGGTGGTATGCCACTTATCATTTACATGTATGTTGTAGAAAGTCAAGAGCCTATTAATTTTCCTTTTCCTTATTAAACCTGTTACTAATTTAATCTGTCCATAGGATTTGGAGCTGACGACAGCTGTACTGTTCAAGAGGGTGCATGCCCTAATTTTATTTTGAGAGGAGTATATAGTGTGAATCAGGCAAATTATGGCAGGCCTCTAGAAGATAACCCCAGAAGATGACTTCATCTGGACAAAGGGTTATGTAAAATTCCTACATAATGGGATTACCTGTTATATTGATTTTTCATTTAATGATCATACTGTCTTTCATAATCATCTTGATATGTGAACTGAAATAATGCCTTGTCCTTCTAGCTGACTGCATGGCTTCTCTCTGCCCTTGAATAGCCTTAACAAGTCAATTAATAATGACTTTTTCAATGTATTTTCCAATAGTACACATTAAATATGTGAAAAGCTGTCCTTTCATCCTAACCAAAGTCTATGTCATACTTGCTGGCAAACTTGAATGCATGAGTGATAGCAAAAACAATTCCGAGGAATGAATGGAGCCACAAATTGCATAGTGCATTGGGAAAAATCATGACTGATAGAAAAAAAATTATTGTTCACTAATACGTAATTTAAGAGTATTCTATGTACAATTTTCTTCATTATCTTGGCAGACAATATTGTAATAAGTATATAATTAGTGATATTAGTGGCATACATTTTTTCAAAACAACAGGCATATTATATTTGTGCAGAAATAAAGTTAAGCAATTTTAGTGAGGACGTTGAGCAGTTATAGAATTCAGTATGTTAAGATTTCATGCACATAAGTAGTCATGAAAAGAAATGTTTTGAAAGTGGTAGGCTGTCATCTTTTCCTTGAAGACTAGAATAATAGTGAAGAAAAAAATTATGTTGAAAACATATTTCCTTCAAATTGTGTCAGGTCCTCTGTTTTGGGAGATGGATCACTCACTGGTTATGGGTTCTCAGTGGCACCACCTTTACCTGACATTACTGTGTGTCATCCTATTTCCCAACCCAGATGCAAGCCTGTTAGGACTTTCATTCTGTAGATCTGATATATATCCCTAAAACCTACAATTTTTGGTGCAACTGTCCATTTATAGCCACTTTCCAAAGCAGAGATTTTCCTCTTACAAATTGACCACATCAAATAATACTTAAACCTATTCTCTTTTGGTTGTACTAACCCATAAGCTTAGTCAGTACTGCCCAAAACCTAAGGGGCACCAGTAACAATACATTGTGAAATACAGTGGACCTTTGTGTTGTTCTGTTTCATTTTTAATTGACTCAGGTTATAGCAAGGTGATAAATAATAGACTCCCTGAAAGGAGATCAATCCATCTTATTTATCTAGCACAGTGTTCGAGCCATAATTCAGAAATATTTACAGTTCATTATTTTATTAAGCATATTCTGAACTCTTCATATGGGAGAATATTTTAACAGAGTACATTTTTTCTTCTAGTTATCGTGGCTGTATAGGCCAATCAAACAAAATCACAGCCAAAATGAACCATATGATGGCATGAACTTTTTGAGGACATTTTTAGCCATAATACCCAGCACCATGTCTGCTGATAACAGATGTTTCATCAGTCCTTTCATTCATCATATGGAATAGAAAAAAAAAGGTGGTCATCTCTTATACAAAAGAAGAAAAGTATTTCTTAGAAAGATAATGTGTAGTAAAGGAAAGCAAAGAAAGAACTTACATTATTAAACTTTTCTCCACTGCAACCTCAGGTTGATTATTTATATACGTTGATGGGGTAGATTTTGTACTTAAACAAACTTCAACAGTTTTATTTATGTCAACTGTTCTTCTACAAGTGTCCCCATTACTCTCTGACTTATATTAAATAATTACAGATGAGAAATACTCACAATGATGAGAAAGGTGAAATGAACCCCCATGCCACTTCAGTAACTGCACCCCCCAACCATCCCCACTTCAATAATGCTAAGAATCTCTTGAGTGTTTATTACACTGACATTATGTTTTTCTAGGCATGTTACTTCCATAATTTTGTTTTTTTTTTAGCTCTGGCCTAGACATTGTTTTGAAAAGCAAATACATAAATAATAAAAGCTTTTGGAATTTCCACTTTTGTAGAGGTCAATGGTATCATATACAACAGAAGTCAACAAGTGAACAAAAGTCTAAATTATGCAGTGAAACAATATTTTTGAACAATAAATAGCATCACATTAAAATCAATGGTTAGGCTATAAAATAATATCAGATAGTTTGCTAATCAGCTTGCCAACCATCCCATAGCCTAGTTTGTATGTTTTCTTACTGATAATTAATAATAACTAGCAATGCACCATATTTATATATAAACCAGAATCAAATCCTCATGAACACAGAGCTATAGAAGGAATATTCTTCTCCTTCACTGTACCCTGCCATGATCTTATCCTTATTAAAACAAAACCAAACCCTCTTTTTCTACATCAGTTTCCCCAAGACACTTTGAACTACACATTCTGTTTCTGTATGCTGTCTTTCTTCCTATACCTCTCCTTGAATTTGATTTCTGTCTCTATTACGGCATTTATCTCATTCTGCTAGGTAGTATATTTTAGTTTATTGTTCCATTCCTTTTTGTCGTCTTGCTCTTCCTTAAATTATACGTGGCTAATTGTGCCTTATTCTCTAAAACATCTAACCCAATAGGCGTTCAGTAAGTAAATTTAATTGTTTGTCCTCCATGTCTTGTACATAATCCAGGTCTGTGAGATTATGTATATACAGGGCTAGAAAACGTTGTGTGTCAATTCAAGTGTACTGCATCTATTGTCATATTAGATCTCAGTTGACCTGAAGAATGGTTACAAAAACTGATGTGATTCAATTCCACTATCTAATTACATTTTTCCATTGGAAAAGGATTGTTTTTATAAGAGGCTGGCAAGAGCAATCATATATTCTTGAGCAATCATAGTAAAGACACAATTGCAATGAAAGCAAAAGATAAGATTTTTGCAAACTTTTTGAGTATTAAATGTGTCACCTTGTGGATTAATCAACCAACTAAGATTTTAATAATACTTCTGTGTATCATGCATATTCTTGTTTATGAATCTTGGTCTATTATTTCCTCAAATTGGTTTATTTATGTTTTTTAATTCCCACATTTTGGGGGGAAATGTTGAGTTAAATATTTTCTTTACTGACAGATGACTAAGCCTCTCATCTTTGAGACCAGGGTTTGTTCACCCTGACTCCTCTTTTAAAGTCAGTTCTTAAGTCTTGTTATTGTAAAAGCTTTTATGGCAAAGTTGTAATAAAATTTTTAAGAATTGCCAAATATTACTTTGTTAAAAATTATATTTAAGATATATGTTTCCAGGTGCTAAAGTAACTTTAATAAAACTTTACTTATTACTGAGCTATGTGGGGATTTTTTTTAGCAGTAAGTTCCAGAAAAGCAAAAATCAAGAACAGTGCCACATATAATCCTTTGACCTTAAGCGAATCTTATTTACCTGAGGATACATGACATTACAATCATTCTTAATGTAACTATTTACTTGGGTTATTTGACAATGAACAGATTATCCTTACTCAATCTTATATTTTCCTCATAAGACAGAAGACGATGCCTATTTTTAAGCCATATTATTCGGTTCTAATGCATAGTACTATTCAGATATCTGTGGTCTAATTTTAACGAAAGTAAATTTTAAGAGAGCCTTGTTAATTAAAGTATATTTTTAGAATTAACACTTATCCTCTTGAATCATGGGGACTGTAGACTTACTAGTAAGAAGATAATTATACTGCACTTCAATGTAGTTTTAAACATGAATTTTATTGCGTATATTTGAAGTTTGCAACATGGTATTATGAAATACATATGAATATATATGTATATGAATATGTATGTATATATATCTATATGTACATATAGATATATGTCTTGCACATAATCCAGGTCTATAAGATTATGTATATACAGGGATAGAAAAAGTTGTGTGTCAATTGAAGTGTACTGCATCTATTGTCATATTAGACCTCAGTTGACCTGAAGAATATATATACCTATAGATCGTGCAATGATTAGTAAAGCACGTTAACATGACTATCATCTCACATATAGTAGTAACTTTTTTGTGTTAACAAGAGCAACTAAAATCTCTTTAACAAAAACCCCTAACTCAATACAATTTTACTAACTTTAGTCTTCATGTTGTACCTTAGGTTTCTAGATTTGCTCATTCTACGTATTTACTAGTTTGTGTCCTTTGCCCTATGTCTTTCTATTCCTTCTTCCCCACTGCACAGTATTCTTTCATTATCTATCTCTGTGTATTTCAGCTCTTTATAAAATTTCACATGTAAGTGTGATCCTGTCATATTTTTCTATCAATGTGTGACTTATTTCACTTAGCATTATGTCCTCTAGGCTTATCCATGTTGTTGCAAATGATAGGGTCTCCTTTTTTAAGGAGGAATAATATTCCATTGTGTGTACATGTATATGCCACATTTTCTTTATCCATTCATCCATTGGTGGGCATGGAGGGGATTTTTTTCCCCCCTTATATTGGCTGTATATTTCCCAAGTAGCCAAATATGTTTCCCAAGTAGTCAAATATATTTTAACTTCACAATGTGGTTTCTTATACTATGGTGCAAGTGTTGATTCCAGTATTGTCATTTTAAAAGCTCGTCAGTCAAACAATGTTGGTCATTTAGTAATTTATTTAGCATCTTCTATATACAAGCGGCCTGTTAAGGGCTGTGAAGGGTAAAAAAAAATTTGAAGTTAAGGTTTCTGCCAAAAGTTGCCCCATGAAAGAATAACTAAAAACAGAAGGCTATACGTGATTACTTCAAAATATTTTTAGTTCAAGAAACAACTACAGCGGGAGGTCAGATGATGCAGAGTTCAGTGACAGTTAGAGGGAGGGAAGAAAGCTGCTTTGGGAAAGTGGGTTTTGAATCTGGAAATAGAAACTTCCAGAAACAGAAATAAAATGTGGATGTACAGAAAGGACTTGGAGGACCATTCCAGCTGGGGAAACAGCTGTCAAATGACAGATGCAGGAAATTTAAATAAACACTTGGGGACAGTGAGAGGTTAATACAGAGAAGTAGCTGGAAAATAAGGTTGGATAATAGGTTTGAAACATATTTTAAGGGACTTAAATAATAACTTAGGACATTTTCATTATAGTTTACAACTCTCAATAATTACTCTTTTCTCAATGTTAAAAAAGGAAAGAATGATTTAGAAAATGTACCTGACTGAGTGTAAAATCTATGTCAAAATCCAAGAGAACTAGAGTTGCCTAGATATTCTTGAGGAAGAAAAACAGTTTGGAGGATTTACATCAAGTATCTTTACCGTAAAGATACAAAAATAAAGACACATAAGCATATTGGTAGAAGAAAAGATAAATCACTCAATAGATTAGCATAAAGAGCCCAGAAACAGACCTGCACATCTAATATATAGCAAAGGCACCAATGCAATGCAATAAATAGTGGCAGATAAAAAGGATATTTGTGTAAGAATTTTTAAAATGTGAACCCTGATTCTGACTTTATATCATAAACAAAATTTGAGACGAATGATGGTCTGTTAATGTGAAAGATAAACACATACATAAGTAAATATGCAATTCAGTTTCTTAAAAAAATGGGCACAATGCTTCAATAGTCACCTCAGGGGAAAAAAATATCCAACTAGCCCAGGTGTGTATAAAATGGTGCTCAAGTGTATTAGTCCCCATGGAATGCTCATTAAAATCACAATAAATATAATTTAAACTCCTATCAAATTGGCTAAAAATCAAACAATGGCCAGTATTAAGTGTTGCCAATGGAGGGTGTGGCTCAACTGGAGATTTGACATTGGTAGGTGGCAGAGTAAATTCTGTCTATAACATATGAAAATATCTGGCAATGTCTAAAGCCAAATGAACATGTCTTTTATCAATCTTGTAACTCAGCAATTCCACTCTTAGGTATATATCAAATACCAATGAGTGTTTATTTCTGTTAAAAGATGTGCATGCAAACTTTAAAACAACTTACAGAAGTTGTATTTATAATAGCCCCCAAATGGAGCAGTCTAAAAGTCCAATATAAGGATAAATGAACTGTGGTACATTCTTAAAATAACAGAAAAAAGACAGCATAAATACTTCTCATAGTTATTATGTTGAATTAAAGAAGTTAGACACTAAAGAATGCATATGATATCATTTCATTTGTATGTAGTTCAAGACAGGGTTCATACTAGTGATTACCTTCGGAGGGTGGTTGTTGACTGAGATGAACTATGAGAGAGGCTTCTAGGGGGCTATAAATGTCTTATATTCTAATTTGTATGGTAGTTATAGAGGTAGATACATATAAAAATTCATTGAACTCAACATTTAGGATTTTGTACTTTACTGTAAGCAAATTATTCTTCAATATAAAATCAGAAAACCAGATTTTAGAAAGTCTCGCTTTTTAAAATTGCTCATCTACATGTTTTTCTTTGTGTATCCACTTTTGTATGCATCTGTTACCTTCTCCTTTCTTAGTTGATTTACTCTTATTACTCATGTCGTCTGTTTACTGAGTTTGTGAACTTTTACCTTGGCTCTCAGAACATAAACACCCAGGACCCTTGGTGTTACTTGCTTCCATCTCTGAGATAATACTTACAGCTAATATTAATTGTGAGTTACTGGGCTAAGTGTATTATATGCAGTATCCCATTTAATTCACATAATGAACTCATGAACTGGCTACTATTTTCATCATTTTACAGGTGAAATTTGAAAGATGAAGTAACTCTCAGAAGAACCAGAATTTGAATTTAGATTCATCATATTCCAGAGTTTAGGTTCTTGAATATAATGCTATAGGAAAACCTGATAACATGAGAAAGATTAATTCTAATTTTCCAAGTTTTTTTTTTTTTTTCATATTAGCAGTGCAAATTGTAAGTCACTTAAAATCTTACAGATGGGCCAATTCAGGCTGAACGAATGTGGAGAACACATCATAAAATCAATGCTTAGGATGATCACAGGGGCTCTGGGTGGAAACCAATGCTCTGCCATTGCTGTATAACTGTTGAGAATTACATCACCTGTTGGCCTCTTTCATTAATCAGAGGTCTGTAAAAATTAAAAAATAATATAAAAAAAGAAATACGCTAAATTTACCAATGGAATATAAAAATAAATGTTGATTAGAAATGAAAGAAGAGACATATTTTGTGTGCCAAACATTTCAAAAAGTAAAACGTTCTGGTCAGTTTTAAAAAATCTGTCGATTCCTGACCCCATCTGTAGACGCCATTGTAGAAATCATAAAACATCATCTAATTTGAAGTTGGACATGTCAGGAAGTGCATTTGAAAGACTCAAATTATTCACTTTTATTCGTCTTTGGAATTAACAAGTAGACTTGTACAAAGTAGTTTTGTTCAGTGAAAAACAATATTTGATAATTGTAGCTAAAAAGCATCTGTAGTATACTGTAGTTTCCTTTTTTATATAGACTAAAGCCTACCACGATATGTTTTGAAAGATGAGATTTCTCTAAAGCCATGAGTATGAGTACTATCTTGTCTATATAAATATGTGCACATTTAAATAAAAATGAACTGGGCTTTCTGTTCATAGAAGTTTAAACTGTGACTGATTATTTTCCAATTGGATCTAGATAAAAATAATTATTAACTTCAATAGAAATATATGGATTAGATACAAATACATTTGTTAAGTCAAAGTTCAGCATTAGCAAAGTTATGACTTTAAAAATTAATCCTCCTGTGTGATTATCAATGAATGATCATAAAATGTCTCCTGACTTACCCCAAAATATCATATTTATTGTCATAAAAGAAAATTTCATTTAAAAAATTATGAGTTTTGTAATTAAAAAATAAACATTGAATACAATTCAATATATAATTTAAGAATTCTCTCTGAGCTAGGATTAAAACTGAAATTGAAATGGATTTGCTTAAACATAGTAAATTTGTTGCTTTAAGTTTCCCATAAATGTCAGAATAAAGTATATGAGGATCCAATATATTGTATATAGTTATTTTCTATCTTCTAAAAAATAATTTACATTTCTAAATTTTTTTTCTCATTTGACAGTATGGAAAACCAAGTTTCAGAACATAAAAATATAATTCCTAAGATAATGCCATTAGGAAATTGTTCATATACATCTACTGAAATAATCATATGGTTTTAAGTCTTTAATCTGTTAATGTCATGAAATACATTGAACGATTTCCTAATGTTAAAACAACTTTGTGATCCCAGAATAAACCCAGCTTAGCATGTTTTGCGTATATTTTTGGGATTTTGTTTCTCAATATTTTATTTAGGATTTTTTCCATCTGTATTTATGACATTATATGAGCCTTAATTAGGTTTATATGGTAGGGAAATAGTTCCATTTTCAGCACCGCATAAGTTTCTTAAAATGTATTCTTGAATGTATGTTAGAAATCATTTAGAAAACCATTTGGGCCCGGTATTTCTACCCTTTTTGTGATTGCAATATTAAACAGAAAATGTAGAAAATATAAAGATATGGCTTATTGAATTATTATCACAAAGGAAGCACTCATTTGACTACCATTTTGATACAGAAATAGACTATTATCCACAGCAAAGAAATCCTCTGAGGCCCAAGTGGTACCACCTCTCCTCCCCAAAGTTAAATGCGATTCTAACTTCTAACACAACATTTACTTTTGCATATTTTTAAAGTTTATAAAAATAGACTCATAAAATACTATTTTTGCCAGGATGATTTTATTCTGCATTAGATTATAAAATTCATCCATGTTGTGGCATGTGGCTATGATTCACCTGTTTTCACTGTTGCATAGTGTTACATTGTTTGACTCTGCTAAGCAAATTTGTTTGTTCTACTGTTGCTGGACATTTGGGGCTTTTGCATTTTTGGCTGTTATGAATAATGTTACTAAGAATATGCTTATACCTTTTACTAGGTGCACGTGTTTTGCTATCTATATGCATAGGAATGTCACTGCTAAGGCAAAAGGTAATGCCAAACAGTTTAACATGGCTGTAATAATTTATACTCACACAGCATTGTGCACGCAATCCTGCTACTCCATATCCTTGTTAAAATTTAGCATTGTCAATCTGTACAATTTTAAGTATTGTGGTTGTGCAATGATATATCATTGTGGGTTTTGTCTAAATTTTCCTGATAACTAATAATTGAGTATCTTTTAATATGATGAGTAGACATCTGAATACCCTCTTTCTGAAGTCTCTATTTAAGTCACTTGCCTTTTTCTCTTAGGTTATTGTCTTTTTCTTATTGATTTTCAGCACTTATTTTTATATACTGGATATGTATCCTTTGTTGGATGTATGTCTTGCCAATATCTTCTGCTACTCAATGGCTTGCCTTTTTACTCTCTAAATGGCATGCTTTGATGAAGTTCTTTTTTAAAATTAATTTTACTGTGTATGTTTGAGGTTTATAACACAGTGTTGTGAGATACCTATAGATAGTAAAATGGTTACTATAGTGAAGCAAATTAACATATCTGTTATCTCACGTAGTTACTTTTTTATAACAACAGAAGCTTAAATTTATTTATTTAACAAAAATCCCCAATACAATTTTATTAACTATACCTCTCATGCTATATATTGTCTCTCTAGGTTTGCTCATCCTACATATTTGGTACTTTGTATCATTTGACCTACATATTCCCCTCTCCACTCTGCTACCCTAATGATTCTTATTTATAAAGTAGTCTAATTCATCAGTTTTCCCATTAGTGTGCCAACACTTTGTGTCCTATTTAGTAAGTCTTTATGTCCTATTTAATAAGTCTATATTTTTATATATGCCAAAAATATAAAATATACACATATGTGTATTTAGCAAAAAGTGTTGGTATTTTTCCTGTTACATGGGCCTCCACAATTCTTTTGTAAATGATAATTGAATATGCAGGGGTTGGGACTGTGGTAGTCAGGATTCTTAGATGACCCCTAAGTGCTCAGCTCCTAGTATATATACATCTTCTAGTTTTTTAGTGGAACATTATGTAGGTATTGCTATAAAGGGTTATGGCAGATATAATTAAGATGCCAAATCAGTTGAGTTTAAGATAAGGATATTATGTAGGTAATCTGACCTAATCACAAACCTTTAAATGCTGGGTCTATAGATCAGTAACAGGGAATTCAGGGACATTCAGCCTGAGCAGGATTCTCTGTTACTCACATTGAAGATAGAGGGGGCCATGTGGCATGGAATGTGAGTGGCTTCTAGGAGTTGAGACCAGAAAGCATGGAAATGAGAACTTCAGTCCTATAGCTGCAAAAAACCTGAATTTTCTCAACAATAAGAATGAACTTGGAATTATATGTTTTCCCAGAGCTCCAGAAAAGAACTCAGTCCAATCTACGACTTGATTTCAGCTGTATGGTACCCTGAGCAGAGGACCCAGGCACACGGTGCTAGATTTCTGGCTTACAGAGCTCTGAGCTAATAAATGGCTATTGTATTAGGCTTCTAAATTTGTGGTAATTTCTTCAGCAGCAATAGAAAACTAATATAAGGATTTGCATTATTGTTTATGTGTTGACCTAGCACAATTACTTAAAAATTTTCTTTCCCTACTGATCTTCAGTGGCAACATTCTAATAAATCAATTTTTCTATTTGTCTTTCCCTGAACCCAGTTTGAAATTCATAATTACTCCAGCTAAGTAATATTTCTTATACCTTATAGAGCAAGCCTTCCACCTTGTTACTCTCCTTTGAGAGTGTCTTTCCTCTTCTTGTCCTTTGTATTTCCATATACATTTTGGAAGCATCAATAAATTCCATAGGCTGTCCAGATTGATTTTGGAAGAACTGGCAACTTTGTAATATTCAGTCTTCCAATACATAAACATAATATATAATTTATTTTTCATATTACAAACTCGTGCAGGTTGGAATACGTTATTTTTCATGTACAATGGCATATTTCTAAGTTTTGTATTCTTCTCTTTATCAAGTGAAACTTTCAATAGATATTACACAAAAAACTCAAACTCAACATGTTCAAAATGGAAAACACTCATTTGTTCAAAAGTAATTACTTCATTCACTTGTGAATTAAACTCTTATGAAAATTGTTGTAAAAATCATTATCAGTGTACTTCCTAGGTATTATAAAATGGAAAGTTGTTTATATTTATTTCTCCATGAAGCCAAAAATGAAATTCCTCAAGGAGGCATGGTAGATCAGGAATCTATCATTATATTTAATTTCTCCGTGAAGCCAGAAATGAAATTTCTCAGGGAGGAATCATAGATAGCCAAAGCCTATTAGTTGTTTTTTACTTTTATGACTCTCTTTCACCTAAAAATTAATAATAAACCAAATCATTTTCAGTTTATTAATCTCTCAGTTATGCATACTCCTCTCTTTCATCTTTGTAATTGTTCTAGTTGAGTCCCTTTGAATTATTTCTCACCTGAACTACTCTAATAGCTTTCTAAATTGTTTTCTTCCTTCTATTTTCCACCTATCTCTTAAATATTTTCATGCTGATTCCAGGGCAATGCCTTTTAAACCACAAATCTGATCATGACATTCCTTAACACCTGTTTAAAATTAGTCAGTGGTCCACCATTTTCTTCAGTGTAAAAATCCTTGAATACATGACGTTTTATCCCACATTCTTGGAATTATTGGACCATCTTTTCATAGATTACTGATGCAATTACCTTCTACTAATCTTTCAAAGTATAACTAAAATGATCTTTTCCATAAATTTTGCATGAGATTCCTTAATCTCAACTAGGTTCTTCAGCTGCAAAGTGTGTAGCTGGGGTACTTACAGAATTCTTAGGCAGTTTGCTTGAAGATTTTTACCATTTTCCATTTTATGAGGATTTCGTTGAAGTTATTGAAGACCCATTTATCCCTCAGGTCCTTTGATAAACAACAACAAATGAGATTTAAACTATTTTCAACTTGTCTGTTATTCTAATAAGATTCCTTTTTCTCCTTGAGAGAAAGGTTGTGAAATTGTACTCATTGGTTTTTATGATATACAAATGCTACTAAAAATATGAATGAAAATTAACAAATGCTTAGGATGAGAAGTTTATGCTTTTACATCTCATTCCCTAGAAGTAGTATATAGCAATTACAATATAGAGTTTGTTTACAGCAAGTTTATTTTTACTATGTTTTAAAAATATATTTAACAAATATTAATTTAGAGCCTAGTACATAGGAGAAGATGTGTCAGTTGTTGAGATATGAAGAGTATATCACCTTCTCTTGTAAGAACATCTCTTTCAAGGAGTTTAAATTATCAACAGAAACAGAATACCATGATTAGTACTGTGATGGCCTGGTGTAAAAGGAGCTATCATGCCAAAGGAGATTCCCTGTGTTAGAAAGCTGTCTTGGAGAAAATTTTGAAATCAGTGAAGTACACTATTTTCCACCTGCTTTTACCTACCTAAACCTATTTCCAATCACACCACGTTTGGTTCAGTAGTGCTGTAAAATAATTGTTTATCTCTCTTTGATTTAATTTCAAATTCTATTTTAGATTCAAGGAGTGCAAATGTAGGTTTTTACATGGGTATATTGTGTGATGGTAAGGTTTGGAATATGGATGACCCTTCACCCAGGTAGTGAGTATAGTAACCGATAGGTAGTTTTTAGTCTACACCCCCACTGCCTAATAGTCCTCAGTGTCTATTGTTCCCATCTTTATATCTGGGTATACTCAATGTTTAGCTCCCACTAAGTGAGAAGATGCGGTAATTGGTTTTCTGTTTCTGCATTAACTCGCTTAGGATAATAGTCTCCAGCTACATCATTGTTGCTGGGGGACATGATTTCATTCCTTTTTATGATTGCATAATATTTGATGGTATATATGTACCACATTTTCTTGATTCAATCTGCCATTGATAGGCATTTAGATTGATTCCATGTCTTCGCTATTGTGAATAGTGCTGCAACAAACATATTAGTGCAGGTGTCTTTTTGGTAGAACAAATTTATTTTCTTTTGGATTTATATACAGTGATATGATTGCTGGATTGAATGATAGTTCTGTTTTGAGTTATTTCAGAAATCTCTAAACTGCTTTCCATAGTGAATGAATGAATTTACATTTCTACCAACAGTAGAGAAGTGTTATCTTTTCTCTAGCCTTGCCAGCATCTGTGATTCTTTAACTTTTTAACAACAACCATTCTGACTGTGGTTTTGATATGCATATCTCTGATGATTAGTGATAATGAGCACTTTTTCGTATGTTTGTTGGCCGTGTGTGTGTCCGCTGAGAAGCATTTGTTCATGTCCTTTGTCCATTTTTAAGGGGATTATTTTGTTTCTTGCTTGCTGATTTACGTTTCTTATAGATTCTGGATATTAGACCTACGTCAGAGGCATAGTTTGTGAATGTTTTCTACCCTTCTAATAGGTTGACTATTTGCTGCACTGATATTTTCTTTTACTGTGCAGAAGCTCCTTATTTTCTTTTATTTTCCAAGTTAGGATTTTTTATTTTAAATTTAGAACATCAGAGAAGCTATAATTGCATACATGAAAGAATTGTTCATTCAGAATATTTCTGTCAAATGTTGACTATTTTCCCACTGAATGCCTATGTTGCTAGAGATTGTAATTAATTCATTCAATTAATAGAAGTGAGATGGATACCTCTTCTAATGTAATTGGAGGAATTAGGGGATTGAAGAGGAGATGCAGGAGGAGAATAGTAAAGGTTTGATTATATAAAATGACAGAACTGACTATGGATTCATAAATGGATTGTTAGAAGACATCGAGTGCCCTTTTTGAGTTGCATAAAATTGAGCAATCCAGGTATAGGAGGAAAGAAGTTAGACAGGATTAGGATTTGCTCTTTAGTATAATGAAAAGACAGCAGGGTCAGAAATTAGGTCTCGAGTGAGGGAATGATTGAAATAGGATATGAGGTTTAGGCTAGCGAAGACAAGAATAGTAATGTTGGAAAATATAGTTGGACCCTGGTTCCCATGATCTCAAAGACGTTGAAGACTAGATTTTATTTGGATAACGGGGTGTTAGAGAAGCATTGGAAAGATTTGATTTGGGAGGAAAGAAATACTAATTTTGTATTTTACACCTGGGTATGGAACCAACTGAAAGGAAAACTCAGGACTGAATTAGATGTATTAATACCACATGTTCTCACTTATAAATGGGAGCTAAACAGTGACAACACATGGAGACAAGGAGGGGAACAACAGATACTGGAATTTACTTGAGAGTGAAGGGTGGAAGGAGGGAGAGGATTGGAAACAACACCCATTGGGTACTATGCTTATTACCTGGGTGATGAAATAATCTGTACACCAAAGCCCTGAGATACGCAGTTTACCAATGTAACAAACCTGCATATGTACCCCTGAACCTAAAATAAAAGTTATAATAAAAACAAAAGACATGAGAGAGCTTGTTCTCTCTCTTTCTGCTCTCTGTCATGAGGATACAGGAAGAACATCATCTAGAAAGCGGCACTCATGCCCTCACCAGATGCTGAATCTGCCAGAACCTTAATCTTGGACTTCCCAGTCTCCAGAACTATGAGAAATACATTTCTATTATTTAAGCCACCCAGTCTGTTATTCTGTTACAGAAGCCCAAACTAGGACACTCCTAATTATTAAACCTGTGTTCTATAAACAGCTTTATCAAAAGCAAAGCTGATATTCTGATCAGCTGGTTTTATGTTACTGTGTTAGTTTGCTTAGGATAATGGCCTCCAGCTCCATTCATGTTGCTGCAGAGAACGTGATCTCATTCCTTTTCTATGGCTGCATAGTATTCCGTGGTGCATATATACCACTTTTTAAAATTCAGTTTTCCATTGATGGGCATTTAGATTGATTCCATATTTTTGCTATGATATTAGTGCTGCAATGAACGTAACTTGTGTATATGTCTTTATGGTAGAATGATTTATATTTTGGGGGTATATATCCAATAATGGGATTTCTGGGTCAAATGGTAATTCTGTTTCAAGTTCTTTGAGGAATCACCATGCTGCTTTCCACAATGGCTGAACTAATTTGCAGTCCCCTCAGCAATGTATAAGCATTCCCTTTTCTCTACAACCTCACCAGCGCCTATTTTTTTAGTTTTTAACAACAGCCATTCTGGCTAGTGTGAGATGATATCTCATTGTGGTTTTGATTTGCATTTCTCTAATGATTAGTAATGTTGAGCACTTTTGAATTTTTATTGGCTGCATGTATATCTTCTTTTGAAGAGCATCTGTTCATGTCCTTTGCCCACTTTTTAATGGGGTTGTTTGATTTTGCTTATAAATTTGTTTAAGTTCCTCATAGATCCTGGATTTTAGACATTTGTCAGATGCAACGTTTGCAAAAGTCTTCTCACATTCTGTAGGTTGTCTGCTTACTCTATTGACAATTTCTTTTGTTGTGCAGAAGCTCTTTAGTTTAATTAGGTCCTATTTGTCAATTTTGTTTTTGTTGCAGTGGATTTTGGCATTTTCATCATGAGATCTTTGCCCGTTTCTATGTCCAGAATGGTATTTACTAGTTTATCTTCTAAGGTTTTTAATAGTTTTGGGTTTTACATTTAAGTCTTTAATTCCTCTTGAGTTGATTTTTATATATGGTATAAGGAAGGTGTCCAGTTTCAATCTTCTGCATATGACTAACCAGTTATTCTGGCACCATTTATTGAATAAAGAGTCTTTACCACATTGCTTGTTTTAGTTGACTTTGTCAAAGATCATGTCGCTGTAGATGTGCAGCATTAAATGTGGGCTTTCCATTCTGTTCAATTGGGCTATGTGTTTCTTTTTTACCAGTACCTTGCTGTTTTGGTTACTGTAGCCTTGTAATATAGTTTGAAGCTGGGTAACATAATCTCTTCAGCTTTGTTCTTTTTGTTTAGGATTGTCTTGGTCATTCAGGATCCTTTTTGTTTCCATATGAATTTGAAAATAGTTTTTCTAATCCTGTAAATAATGCCTTTGGTAATTTGATAGAAATAGCATTGAATCTATAAAGTGCTTTGGGCCGTATGGCTATTATAATAATATTGATTCTTTCTATCCATGAGCCTAGAATATTTTTCCATTTGTTTGTGTTGTCTCTGATTTCTTCCACAGTATTTTGTAATTCTCTGTAGAGATCTTTTACCTTTTTGGTTAGCTGTATTCCTAGTATTTTATTCTTTTTTTGACTATTGTGAATAGGATTGCGTTTCTGATTTGGCTCTCACCTTGGTGGTTACTGGTGCCTAGAAATGCTACTGATTTTTTTGTACATTGATTTTGTATCCTGAAACCTTACTGAAATTATTTATCAGTTTTAGGATACTTTTGGTGGAATCTTTAGGATTTTCTATGTATAATATTGTATCATCAGTGAAAAGAGATAATTTGACTTCTTTTTTCCTGTTTAGGTGCCTCTTATTTCTTTCTCGTGCCTGATTGCTTTGGCTAGGGCTTCCAGGACTACATTGAATAGGAGTGGTGAGAGTTGCTATCCAACTGAGAAGTTGGTATTCTTCTCAGTCCTTAAGGGGAAGGGTACAATAAGATTTTGGATGTTGGCTTTTCATAGATGGCTCTTTTTATTTTGAGGTATATTCTTTTGATGCCTAATCTGTTGAGGGTTTTTATCATGAAGGAATATTGGATTTTATGAAAAGCTTTTTCTGAATCTATTGAGATAATTATGTTTTTGTTTTTAATTATGTTTATGTTGTGAATCACATTTATTTATTTGCATATGTTGAACCAACCTTGCATCCCAGGCATAAAACCAACTTAATCATTGTGAATTAACTTTATAATATATCACTGGATTTGGTTTGCCAATATTTTATTGAGGATTTTTGCATTTATGTTCATCAGAGAAATTGGCTTGAATTTTCCTTTCTGTTGTCGTTTTTCTACCAGCTTTTGGTATCAAGCTGATGCTGGCTTCACAGAATGAGTTAGAGAGGAGCCCCTACTTCTTGATATTTTTTTGAATAGTTGCAGAAGGATGGAACAGTTCTTTATACGTCTGGTAGAATTTGGCTATGAATCCATCTGGTCCAGGGCTTTTTCTTGGTTGGTAGGCTTTTTATGACTGATTCAATTTGGGAACTTTTCATTGACCTGTTCAGGTTTTCATTTTCTTCCTGGTTTAATCTTGGAGGGTTGTGTATTTCCAGGAATTTATCCATTTCCTCTGGATTTTCTAACTTTTGTGCACAGAGGTGTTCATAATAGTCTCTGAAAATATCTTGTATTTCTGTGGTATTGACTATAATGTCATATTTGTCATTTATGATTGTGTTTTTTTGGATTTATTTCCATTAATCTAGCTAACAGTCTATCAATCTTGTTTATTCTTTTGAAAAATCAATTATTGGTTTCATTGCTTTTTTATAGATTTTTACATCTCAGTTTCATTCAGTTATTCTCTGATTTCATTATTTCTTTTCTTCTGCTAGCTTTTTGAATTGCCACATTTCCTGCACTAATTCTTTCACATCTGAGACAACTGTGGAATAAGTTGAGTATAGTCAACTGACTTCACTTTTCAGTGTTTTCAGAGGGCCAAGGCTCTCTACAGAATCTATATTTGTGGGTGAATTAGTTCCCTGGGTTTCACAAGTAATAACTATTGGCAGAATATTTTTGGTGTTGTAATTTGGGCTGTGAACCAGTAGATGACGCTTAAGAGTGATGGCCAACAGATATGCTATGCAGTTCTTTTGTATTCCAGCGCATTTGCAGCAGCACTCAGTGGCGGGAGATGGGGAAAGAAGTGACCTCCTCATCATGTTCACTCCTGGGCATTGGGTAAGCTCCCTCCAATCACTGGCATCATACCCGTGTTTCCTTTGTTAAATGTTCCATACAACAGTGATATAGTTTGGCTCTGTGTCCCCACCCAAATCTCATTTAGAATTATAATCCCCATGTGTCGAGGAAGGGACCTAGTGGGAGGTGATTGGATCATGGGGGTGGTTTCTCTCATGCTGTTCTCATGGTAGTGAGGGAGTTCTCGTGAGATTTGTTTGTTTGATAAGTGTCTGGTATTTCCCTTGCTTGCTCTTTCTCTCTCCTGACACCCTATGAAGGTGACTGCATCCCCTTTGCCTTCTGCCATAACTGTAAGTTTCCTAAAGCCTCCCCAGCCATGCAGAACTGTGTCAATTAAACCTCTTTCCTTTATAAATTACCCAGTTTCAGGTATTTCTTTATAGCAGTGAAAAATGGACACACACGAATTCCTCAGGCAAAAGCCACCCTTCCTGGACCAACCCTGTGGCAGGAGACACACCCTATTCTTGCACCAACCCAGAATCCCATACCTATTCCCCCTTGCAGTGCTCTGAGAGTGAAGACTTCTCTCATGCTTAAGCATCAACCACAGATCTCTGCTGGACAGTCCTGAACTGTGCACAGCAGCCCTGGGGCATTGGGACCAGCTCATAGCTCCATCATCTGGCCTGTCAGGGTCAGGCACCAGCTGTGCTGGGAGATCTAAAGTTTTCCCAGGCCACTGGGAAGTACTCAGGTGTGGCCACCAGCAAAGCACTCAGGATGAGCAACAGAGGTGGTGCTGTACACATGCTCATGTGGGAGTGGCCAGGCAGGGGTTTGGGGAGGGGCTATCAGGCAGGAAGCCCTGCAGAATAGACATGACCTAGTCCCCTGAGAAAGTCAGCCCTGCTCTCTCTTGGCCCTGAGGTCAGGTGGGGTATGAGCATCTCAGAGGAAGATGGGGAACCTTGGGGATAGGTACCTATGGCCGCATTCTGCTGCAGCTTTCCTGCACACAAAAGTCTCTGTGTTCTGAGCAGGCTGGAGCTCTGTCTCTCCTGGAGCTCTGTCTCTGCCTACTCATTGGGCAGATCTCTCTGACAGTTCAAATGTCTATGGGGGACATGGGATCTCTTGCATGTAGAATCCCAGAAGTCTGTGGCAAGAGTGGGCTGCCCCACCTTTCCTTTTCTTACCCCTTGCCTCAGAGCCACTCAGGGCCAGGAACCAACCCTACCATTCAGCAACCCCTCGCAGGGCTCCCAGCTTCCTCCCTCTTTTACCTTTGTGTCTGTGTCACCTCTGCACTGACACTTGGTGTTTCCTCTCTGAAGTGTGTTCTAAGTGTTCTAAGTATGTTGGTTTACTCGATAGTTTGGTCATTCCCAGTGGGAGCAGTGTGTCCTGGCTGTGTCTCATTAGCCATCTTCTGTCTCTCCTCATTTAAGTTGTTTATCAAATATTTTAAATAATACAATGTAAGAAATACTTTTCAAGACAAGGTTTTTAATATACTGGTAAGAGGGATGGCAAAAAATAAACATATACAAAAAGGAAAAATTAGAGACCCAGTTGCATTAAAATATGGTATTAAGAACTATCATTTTATGTGTCTGACATAACTCACAATAAAAGGACAAAAACAATACATTTGAAATAGAATAAAGATTAAATGTAAGAGACAAACCTATGCAAATCTTATGATTTATGGTATAAGTTATTTATAATTTAGAAAACTCACAAAATTCACAAAACATCAAGGAAAAGGCAGTAATTTTCCTACATTAAATGAATAACATCTGTTCATGAGAAGACCCCACAGAGAAAGTATAAGAACAAGACACATAATTTATGAACTGGGAGAGAGTATATGTAAAAATAGATCTGATTAAGAATTTGTATCCAAAATATACAAAGAATTTCTTTAACTCAATAATCCAAAAACAAGCAACTCAATTTAAAATGAGCACAGATTATGAAAAAGCATTTTACAGAAAATAACACATTAAAGGGCAGATGCCAACTGCAAGCTCAGGGAATTGCTCATTGTAAATGTGATCAGCTGTGGTTTCACAGCTGACAAAATGATAACAGTTAAAAATTGAAGATTACGAGTTGGAGTTATAATGTCTAGTAACCTGAACTCTTATACAAGTTATTGAGAGTGTGGATTTTTACAAGCAATTTGGAAAATAATTTGGCATTAGATAGTAAAGTTTAAGATGTCTAAAATCTATGGTTCAACAATTCTACACTTGGGTTTAGATAAGCTGTATTCGTGTGTCTGAAGCCATGTACCAGATGATCCACAGCAGTATTGCTCTTAATAGTTTCTAACTGAAAATAAATCAAATAGTATTAATTTTAGAATAGTGAAATTAAATATAGTCATGTTTAATGCCATGACTGGATCACTGAAAAATAATACTGCATAAAAATATAAGTTGACAAAAACATAAGATATAATCACTTAGATAAACCTAAAACCATGCAAAACTAAACCTCCTATTGTTCAGGGGAAACAATACGAATGAAAATAGTATTTTTTTAAGTCCCAAAGATGACTAACACAAAATTCGTGGCAGTGGTTATTTCTAAAGAGGGAGAAAGGAGGAAGATTCGGGGGCACACAGAGGACGTATACATGGCTAATAGAAGCATTTTCATTCTTAATCTGGGTCAAGATTGGTACCATGCACATAGTTTAAAAGTATTATCTTTCAGCTGCAAAAACAATAAAATACTTAGGAATATACCTAACCAAGGAGGTGAAAGACCTCTACAGGAAAACTACAAAACACTGCTGAAAGAAATCTTAGATGATGCAAACAAATGGAAACACATCCCACGATCATGGACGGATGGAGTCAATACTGTTAAAATGACCATACTGCCAAAAACATGTGACAAATTCAAGGAAATTCTCATTAAAATACCACCATCATTCTTCACAGAACTTGAAAAAACAATCCTAAAATTCATATGGAACCATAAAAGAGCCTGTATCACCAAAGCAGGACCAAGCAAAAAGAACAAATCTGGAGGCATGATATTACCCAACTTCAAACTATAAGGTTATAGTCACCAAAACAACATGGTACTGGCATAAAAATAGACCAATGAAATGAAATAGAGAACCCAGAAATAAAGCCAAATACGTACAGCCAACTGATCTTCAACAAAGCAAACAAAAACATAAAGTGGGGAAAGAACACAAAAATCAACTCAAGATGGATCAAAGACTTAAATCTAAGCCCTGAAACAATAAAAATACTTTCCAAAGATAACTTAGGAAAACCTCTTCTAGACATAGGCTTAGGCAACGACTTCACGACCAAGAACCCAGAAGCAAATGCAACAAAAACAAAGAGAAGTAGATAGGACTGACTTAAACTAAAAGGCTTCTGCACAGCAAAAGAGATAATCACCAGAGTTAACAGACAACCCACAGAGTGGGAGAAAATCTTCACAATATACACATCTGACAAAGGACTAATATCCGGAATCTACAACGAGCTCAAATCAGAAAAGAAAAATACAAACGATCCCATCAAAAACTCAGCTAAGAACATGAATAGACAATTCTCCAAAGCAGATACACAGATAGCCAACAAGCATATGGAAAAATGCTGGACACCACTGATCATCAGGGAAGTGCAAATGAAAACAAAAATGCAATACCACCTTATTCCTGCAAGAATGGTCATAATCAAAAAACAAAAAAATAGTAGATGTTGTCGTGGATGTAGCGAAAAGGGAACACTTCTACACTGCTGGTGGGAATGTAAACTAGTACAATCACTATGGAAAACTATGGCAATTCTTTAAAGAACTAAAAAACTAAAGTAGAACTACCATTCATTCTAGCAATCGCACAACTGGATATCTATCCAAAGAAAAAGAAGTCATATAAAAAAGACACTTGCACATGCATGTTTATAGCAGCACAGTTTTCAATTGCAAAAATATGAAACTGATCCAAATGCCCATCAATGAGTGGATAAAAAACATGTGAGATATATATACACACACACAACATATATGTATACATACGTACATATATGTACATATACATACATATAATTAATAACATGTTAATATTATATAATATATAATTATTAATATATAATATTATATAATAATATATGTAACATATGTAATAACAATATATGTAATATATATCATTATTAATATATATTATATATAATAATATATGTATGTATGTATATATACACACACATATATACACGATGGAATACTACTCACCGATAAAAAGGATTGAAATGATGGCACTCGCAGCAACCTAGTTGGAATTGTAGACTATTATTCTAAATGAAGTAACTCAGGAATGGAAAACTGAACATCATATGTTCTCACTCACAAGTGGGAGCTAAGTTAGGGGACACAAAGGCATAAGAGTGATACAATAGACTTTGGGGACTCAGAGAAAGGGTGGGAGAGGGTGAGGGATAAAAGACTACACATTGGGTACAGTGTACACTGCTTGGAGGATGAGTGCAACAAAATCTCAGAAATCACTGCTAAAGAACTTATTCATGTAACCAAATACCACCTGTTCCCCCAAAACCTATTTAAATAAAAAATAAATTAAAAAGAAGAAAATAAAAAAAAATATTTTTTCATTCAACTTCTAATAATTTTTTAAAGTGATAGTAATAAAAATCCACCTAATTGAAAAAATTGTGAACCTACAGTTTGAAATGACTCTTATCCTGAGAACGAAAAGTCACATAGCAATTGACACCAAGCCATATCCTAGGTAAGCTATTAAAGTGGTGGAAAAAAATTCTAGGCAGAAAATGCTAGTCAGCCCCTGAGCGAGGGAAATATGTTTGACATTATCTTTTTCTGTAGGGACCTTCAGTATTAGACTATGTTAGAGTAACGCTTACAAAGTACTGAATAAAGAAAATGTCCTTCAGAATGTCACATCCAGGCAAGGTTCTATTCTATGTGAAGAAAAAGCATATATTCAGAATTATGCAAGGACTGGGAGAATTTAATTTTTGTCAATATTTTTTAAAAATATCACTTGATGATGACATCAAGCCATCCATTATACAAATCCAAATGACTGAGGAATTGACAAGCTTTGGTTTAAAAAAAAGAGAAATAATTAACATTGTCTGTATAAATATGAAAGTAAGAGGAAAAAACTCTGAAATGTGTTGACAGAACATACAAATATTATAAACCTTACTATGAAAAATAATATAATAAATAGAAGAGATTTGGGATAACTGAGGAAGAAAAAATTGTTAAAAAGTTAAATTTTTCATCATTTTGGTAGCAAGTAAACAGTGTCTAAAATTCAAACGTGTACCTAAAATGTAGTGAGTCCAACATTATAATGTTTGTGTTAATCATTTTTATTAGCTAGTGCAATCTTTTAGGAAATAATCTATATTCTATATAAAATATTTATCGTAAGTTTTAGATTCCTCTGTTTTATTTCACAATCCTTTTAAATTGATGAAATAACATGTAGCTTTTAAAAATTAAAATATAACCTGTGAAGAAATATTACAATATTTTATAAAACATTCTGTTTCTATGTCAGCTTGTAAATAGATCTTTTGAAAATGTATCTATTATTTAAGGAACTTATTTTCTGAATGGTGGGATTCGTGTCGTTTTTTCTCTATTTTTGCTTTATCCAAGTTACGTAATTATGAAAAGACATAGTTTTACAGAAATGATAGTCACATCTTAAAAAATGCTTATACATTTTTACCCAATAATTTTTCCTTTAGGAATCTGTCTTATATAGATTCTCACAGAACATAGTTAAAAGGGCAGGCTTGTAAAGTGTACCTGCTTCTGGTGAGACCACCCTTGCCTGTACAAACGCTCCATTGTTACTCTTCGTGCTATTTTACCCTGATACGAAACTAGACAAACATTACAAGAAAAAAAATACAGACCATTGTTCTGAGAGAAGTGAGCTACATGAGAAATGATTTTGTGCTTCCACTCTTAGATTCATTATATCACGTTCTACCTTTCTGTTTGCCTCTACTCAGCAAGAAATACATGCATTCTGGATAGTCCTCCCCGTTCCTGCTATAACCCCACAAAGCCATGCTCTGTGCATCCTCGTGTATTCCTTTCTCACCCTCTCACACTGGCACATGCAAATCCTTCTACTGGACACTTTGCAACTCACAATCAACTCATAAGCATCTTTTATTTTTTCAATCTCTTTGACAAAAGTTATTGCTGTAATTGAAATCTATTTATTTTCTAGGGATATAATTGCTCTTGCTGTCCTCTCAAATAATGGCAATTTACTCTCACGCACATCTTATACCAATAGTCCTAGATGCAGGCTTCTCATTATCATTTCTAGATAAGCCTATAAAGAGCAATTTCCCTTGAAGCCTATGGAATCAGACTTCTTCACGTACTTTTCAGAGTGCTGTAATCTATTTTCTTTGCTGACATTCCCCATATCCCCTTGAAGATATTAGCATTTTGGTTCAATGCATTTATTCTCACCATTTTCTAGCCCTCATTCTGATTAACTCCTTAGGATCATTAATCCAACCTAATTATCATTTTTTTAGCCTTTCTTAGCCTTCTCCCTTCCTCCACATTGTCCTGCCTATGTCAACTTACCACTCACATGGTCACACCCTGCACTCGACCGGTAATGAAAACTTCACATGAGCTATATTTCAGCCACCCTGCTTTCAACAACTATGTGCTTTCTTTCCATTTTTTATCTCTAGTAACTGGATTCTAACAATTGTTCCATCATTCCAGAATAATATTTTTTATCTCTTTCATATCTTTATGTCCCTTCTTATCCAACTTATATTTTATGGTTCATGATTAAAAGCTCTCCTAGAACAATCAGATAGTAGATTAATAACACAATAGAGGACTCAAATAACACTATAGACTAATTGGATCTAACAGATGTTTAAGGACACTGCACCTAACAACCTAATATACAGTTTTCTCAGGTGTGTGAAATATTTCCCAGGATAATTCATATGTTGGGCTATAAAATGACTTAAAAATTTTAAAAGTATTGAAATTATATAAAATATATTTTTCAGTCACAATGAAATGAAACTAAAAATAAATAGCAGAAGGAAAACTGGAAAATTAAAAAAATGTGGAAATTAAATGACACATCCTTAAACAAACAATAAGCTAAAGAATAAATTTCACAAGAAATTAGAAAATAGCTTGAGATAAATATTGTGGAAACACAAGATAACAAAACTTATGGGATATAGCAAAAGCAGTGTTAAAAGGAACATTCACAGCTATAAATGCTTAATTAAAAAGAAAAAATCTCTCAAATGAACAATCTAACTTTAAGCCTTAAGAGAATAGAAAGAGGAAAAAGGGAAATGATAAAAATTAGAAGAGATAAATAGAAAAATAATGGATAAAATTAATGAAACCAACAGCTGGTTCTTCACAAAATCAATAAAATTTAGCTGTATTATATAAGAAAAAAGAGAAAACTCAAATAACTAAAATAACTAAATTGAGCATATTGCCAAAAATTTTACAAAAGTAGAAAGGACTATAAGAAAGTATTATAAACAATTGTATGCCAACAAATTATGCAAATAAATGAACAAATTTGTTCATTTCATGTAGGTTACATAGATGAAATAAACAAAATACTAAAAACACATCCTATAAAAACTGACTCAAAAAGAAGTAGAAAACCCAGACAGAATTATAAGAAATAAAGGTATTGAGTCAGTAATTATAAACCTCCCAGCAAAGACAAGCCCGGGACGAGATGGGCTTCACTGCTCAGTTTTAACAATCCTTTAAAAAGTAATACCAATCTCTCTCAGACTCTTCCAGAAAATGAAAAAGAAGGTAATACTGCCTAATGCATTATGTGAAGACAGTATCATGCTGATACTAAAGGGCACAAAAACACCAAAAGAAAATAAAACTACAGACAATGTCTTTTATGAATATTGATGCAAAAGTCTCCAACAAAATACTAGCAAACAGAATTCAGCAGCACATTAAAAGGATCATAAATATGGCTAAGTGGGATTTATTCTCACTTAGTATATAAATACAAAGATGATTTAATACACAGAAATCCATAGATGTGATGCCCCACATTGACAGAATGAAGAACAAAAATTACATAATCATCTCAATTGATTCCGAAAGAGCATTTGACAAAATTCTTAAAGCCAATGTCCACAAGGGTATTTTTGTCAGTTTTCTTCTGGGATTCTTATAGTTTGAAGTATTACATTTAAATATTTAATCCATCTTGATTTAATTTTTGTATATAGTGAAAGGTAAGTGTCCAGTTTTGTTCTGCATAGGGCTAGCCAGTAATGACAGCACCATTTATTGAATAGGGAGTCCTTTCCCCATCACTTATTTTTGTCAACTTTGTCAAAGGTCAGATGGCTGTGTGTGGCTGGCTTTAGTTCAGCATTCTCTAACCTGTTCCTCTGGTCTATATGTATTTTTTTTTTTACCCTTACTATGCTGTTTTGGTTACTGTAGCCTTATAGTATAGTTTGACGTTAGGTAATGTGATGCCTCCGGCTTTGTTATTTCTGCTTAGGGTTGATTTGGCTATTCAGGCTCTTTTTCGGATCTCTATTAATTCTAGAACATATTTTTCTAATTCTGTGAAAAATGATGTTGGAAGTTTGATAGTAATAGCATTGAATTTATAGATTGCTTTGGGCAGTATGACCATTTTATAGATACTGATTCTTCCATTCCATGAGCATGAAATCGTTTTCTATTTGTTTTGGTCATCTATGATTTCTTGCAGCAGTGTTTTGAAGTTCTCCTTGTAGAGATCATTTACATTCTTGATTAGCTGTATTTCTAGGTGTTTTAGTTTATTATTTCTGACTATCATAAACAATACTGAATTCTCAATTTGGCTCTCTGCTTGAACGTTATTGGTGTATGGAAATGTGACTGGTTTTTCTACACTGATTTTGTATTCTGAAACTTTACTGAGGTCATTTATCAATTCTAGGAGACTTTTGGTGGAGTCTTTAGGGTTTTCTAGGTATAGAATCATATTATCAGTGAAGAGAAATAGTTTGAATTCTTTTACTATTTGTATGCCTTTTATTTATTTCTCTTGGCTAGAATTTCCAGTACCATTTTGAAGTCACAAGGGTAGGCATCCTTGCCTTGTTCAATTTCTTAAGGGGAATGCTTCCTGCTTTTGCCCATTCAATATTATGGCTGTATGTTTGTCATTGATGGTTCTTGTTATTTTGAGGTATGTTCCTTCAATGCCTAATTTGTTGAGGGTTTCTATTATGAAAAGCTTTTTATCAAATGCATTTTTTCACATTAATTGAGATGATTATGTATTTTTTGTTTTTGATTATTTTATATGGTGAATCAAATTTATTAATTTGTTTTTGTTGAAACAACCTTGCATTCCAAGAATAAAGCCTACTTGATCATGATGGATTCACTTTTTGATGTGCTACTGGATTTGATTTGCTAGTATTCTGTTGAGGATTTTTGCATCTATATTCATCAGAGATATTGCCTTATAGTTTTCTTTTTGTTGTTGTTGTTGTGTCTTATGGGCAAAAGATTTAAATAGACATTTCTCCAAAAGAGGTATATACATGTCCAATAAACATATGAAATAATGCTCAGTATAACTAATCATCAAGGAAATGCAAATCAAAGCACTAAGAAATACTACTTCATACCCTTTAGAATTGCTATTTTAAAATATAAAACAGGAAATGACACGTATTGGCAATAATGTGGAGAAATTAGAACCCTTGTGCACCAGTGGTAGAAAATGTAAAATGGTGCAGTTCTTGTGGGAAAAGATGGCTATTCTTCCAAAATTAATCATAGAATTACCATATTATCCAGCAAATACACTTCTGGGTATATGCTCAAAAGAAGTGAAAGCAGAGACTTAAAAAGGTATTTGTACACTCATATTCATAGGAGCATTACTGACAATAACCAAAAAAATAGAAACAACCCACTGTTCATCAGAGGATGAATGGATGAATAAAATGTGGTATATACACACAATGGAATATTATTCAGCCTTAAAAAGGAATAAAATTCTGGCACATGCACAACATAGATAAAGCTTGAAGACATTGTGCTAACTGAAATAAGCCAAATGAAAATGAAAAATACTGTATTATTTTACTTATATGAGGTATCTAGACTAGTCAAATTCACAGAGACGGAAAGTAGAATGGTGGTAGACAGGAGTTGGGGGAGGGAAGAGTGGGAAGTTTTAATTTAATGGGTAGAGTTTTAGTTTGGGAAGGGGAAAAGCTCTGGAGATGGATAGTGGTGATCATTGTACAACAGTGTGTTCTTAATGACATTAAGTTTAATGACATTAAACTCTGCAATTACAATTACTCTACAATTACAATTTTAAAAATGTACCCTGATCATCAACTCTCTTGCCTGGTAAAATTATAATAATATATAAAAATCAAAATAATTCCATAAATCTTTGTAGTTGAACTTGGCTGCAGAAAAGTGATAAACATTGCTGACTGATCTTTCTATAAATTTAAACCACAACAGTCATACTGATCCTTTAACAATCTGTCAGATCATCTTTCTCTTCTGGATAAATCCACAAATGCTTTCCCCTCACAAAATAAAATCCAAGTCCTTATACAGCCTGGCACGTTTATTGCTCATGTATTTCATTTCTACTGCACTTTCTTTTAATTCGCTATGCCTACCCACACTGGCCTTCAGGTTCTGTGACAATGCCAACTATATTTCCACACTGGTACCATTGTGCTTGCCATTGTATACAGACTTGGAGTGCCCCTCCCCTAAATATTAGCTAGATGGTTTCCTTCACTTTCTTTTTTCTTTTCTTTTCTTTTTTTTTTTTTGAGACGGAGTCTCGCTCTGTCGCCCAGGCTGGAGTGAAGTGGCGTGATCTCGGCTCACTGCAAGCTCCGCCTCCCGGGTTCCCGCCATTCTCCTGCCTCAGCCTCCTGAGTAGCTGGGACTACAGGCGCCCGCCACCACGCCCAGCTAATTTTTTGTATTTTTAGTAGAGACGGAGTTTCACTGTGTTAGCCAGGATGGTCTCAATCTCCTGACCTCGTGATCCGCCTGCTTCGGCCTCCCAAAGTGCTGGGATTACAGGCGTGAGCTACCGCGCCCAACGGTTTCCCTCACTTTCTTTAATTTAGTAGTCAAAATTCACCTTCTTAAAGAGGCTTTCCCTGCCCACTTTGTCTGAAAGAGCAATCTCACCACTCTCTTTACCCTTATGCTGCTTTACGTTTTTCTCATAGCACTTAACACCATGTGCTATTATGTGACATAATTTGTTCTGTGTCCATTGTCTATTTTCATCATTAGAATAATTTAATGTCAACATTGACTTTTGTTCAGTGTTATATTTTCAGCACCTAGAGAGTGTCTGCTAGTTGGCTCTATGTCCAGAAGAATCAACATAGGTAGTTTAGGTATTTCTAAACCACAAAAATTGCTTAATACATATATCCCAAGAATGTGCTAGAGGCAGAGTTAACAGTGTTTCTAGATTAGCTACTCTCTTCATTGTACATTGTAAATGACAAACAACTAGAGCATCAGGGCCCGTGTGCTGCACCCACAGTCTTGCTTTTCCAGTCGGTATTACCATGCTTTCGGGAGGTTTGCTCCTAGAACTGGTGATGTAAAGAAGGAAAGTAGCTGTATAAGAACTTCAAGGGCTAATCCCTGGAAAGAAAGCAAAGGGATAATACCTTTTTTTTTTGTTATATTTTTTTTTTTTGAGACGGAGTCTCGCTCTGTAGCCCAGGCTGGAGTGCAGTGGCCGGATCTCAGCTCACTGCAAGCTCCGCCTCCCGGGTTCACGCCATTCTCCAGCCTCAGCCTCCCGAGTAGCTGGGACTACAGGCGCCTGCCACCTCGCCCGGCTAGTTTTTTTTTTGTATTTCTTAGTAGAGACGGGGTTTCACTGTGTTAGCCAGGATGGTCTCGATCTCCTGACCTCGTGATCCGCCCGTCTCGGCCTCCCAAAGTGCTGGGATTACAGGCTTGAGCCACCGCGCCCGGCATAATACCTTTTTAAGGCAAACAGTTGTGTCAGTATCATTTGACCAGCCATAGATATGAGTTTACAGAGGCTTCCTGGCCTTTCTCCCAATTACATTGTCCCTAAAACATGGAGATTCCATTTATCCTTCACCTAATGTAACTACTATGGGCCATATTACCAGTGTGCATCGTGCTCTATAATTCCTAGTAAGTTTTATTCTGAATGTGGAGGGAAGAGTCTTTCAACTTAAGAATCCCCAGGAGGACTTTATTATACCTCAGAATTGCCCTGAAATTTTACTTTTAAAAATTCTTCGTGCTTTTTGTGGTGCTATAACATTCTTATATGTATCATTCTGTAATTAAGTATCTAACTTAACTATAAATGGTACCTAAATTTTAAAGAGCCAATTGTAAGTATCCCAATATAGCATTAAGAAAAACTAAAGGAATAAACTTTCTTTGCTACTTTGTTGGGGTAAAGTACTTAAAAGAGTAAGGTAGAAAGAAGAGACAAACCTGAACCTTTCAAAATGGGAAATTAATTTTAAACTTAAAAATATGTCTTCATTACCTATTGCTGATACTGTGTTTGCATAAATAAATAAAAATAAGAAATCTTTTAAAAAGCATGTTTTGAATAATGCAATGACTTACTGGCTTCTCATAAAGAGCTTGGCATCTAGCTAGAATAAGAATTAGTTACATAGGTGGATCCTAACATTCCCTTGAAATTTTTATGCTTTATATTTGAACTTTTCCCATCTCTTGAAGAAGATGAGCTCTTTGTTGTTTCATGATCGACTTAACGTTAGCCTGTTTATGTGAGCAAATTGTGTCTTTTATAGGCTTTTAGTTTAATAGGATGAACTATGACATTCTGTTGTTATGCATGTTGGCAATTTTGACGCCAGTATGACTGAATGTATAGAATGTGAACATACACTAAATAGCCTTAAAACTCTCTCTTGTCTTGAACTGGTGAATTTTTACATTAGCAAAAACTAGTTCTAGAAAATGTGCCTACTGATTTTTGGGGGGATTAGGGCATCGTCTCTAAGTAATTTATGTTTTTTAAAAAATTATTTTCAAGTTTGTTTGTGATGAACCAAATCCCACTGCTGATTGGTGGGATATTTTAGGTGGATAATACAAATGATATTTTATAAAGAAAACAGCTCTTATTTATTTAAGGAAGATGCTCTAATGAGGGTCAAAATCATGTTTTATGGTGTTATTTCTCTATGAGAGGCCTATTATGTTAGCTCCATGCATGTATAGCTATGAATATATAGCTGTGTATATATTCATATATGCCTTATAGATTATGGTATGTTGGAGAGTCTTACCATGTTTCTCTACGGGATGTCTATTTAAGGTTTTCTATTAAAAATACTTTTAATCAAATCAGTTAGTTCTTTTTCTGCTTAATCATACACTTATCCCTGTTTGAAATAATACATGCACTGGAAATCCACTGATACTCATCCACCAAAAATATTTTAGTCAATTTTCTCTTTGGAGCCAGATAAAGTTGAAATTCATTGTAGGAGGCTTAGAGTGTATTATTACGTATTTTTGTGCTGTCTGACTTTCTGAAACTCCAAACACTTTTAACGATTAAAATCATTTTACTTAATAAGAGGCTTTGTGGTGAAATGATTGACTAGTTGCTATCTGCAAACAGCAATTTATAACCAAAAGGAGCTCTAAGATCCTGAAAATAATTGGTAGCTCGTTATTTGAATTAAATTGCTGAGTTTAGCTTTTCATTTAAGTTTAAGCACAACCACATTTACCAACTATTAGTGTAGGCTTGGTAAATGAGTGTACTCCCTCATATCACTCTTCCAAAACAACGAAATGACAGTGGAACTATAAATGGATGAAATTCCAAAGGCTTAATCATTCAATTAACTAAATCAGTACTCAATACTAAGAAGGTTTGCTCCCACTTTCAAAAGGATATGTTTGCATTAAAGTTTCCTTACAAGTGGCTGAAGGACTAGTTAGATAGAAAGGTGCTATTTGGAACTTGGTGCTGAATGAGCGCAAAGCGTGACTCCATTTATGGCCACTTAGCTCTTTACAGTCTCATGGCTAGAGTATCCACAACCACTCTATATTTCACCCAGTCTTGGATGACCAGAATCCATAAGTTAATTGTGGGTAGGGACACATAACACAAATGGGTCAGTGCTACTGTTCAGAGCATGGGGTTTTGCTGTGGATGGGCTGTCATCTTTCATGAAGGACAAGATCTGAATTTGTAATATTATAGACCCCCTGATTCCAACACAAGCAGAGATGCTCAGTTATTCCAGGCACTGCGCTAGACACTTTGCCTAAAGCAATTATCATCACAATAATCCTCTGATGAGGACTTTATCATTCTCAGTTTAGATATGAGGACACTGATCTTCACAGTTAATGAATGAGCCAAACTATTGAGCGTTGTTTTTTTTTTTGTTTTTTTTTTTTTTTACTTAGGATTACTTAAATCCAGTGTTTGGTATCTTCCTACTAACCCAGTCTTTCTTAAAACATGTAGGATTTCAAATGAAATAGATCTCTTTCCCCGTTATGTTTCAAAGACAACGTGTTAGTGGCTACATTGATGGTTCTGTGATTGCTTTAGTAGTTCCTAACTAAGGGCTGGGATGGCCACATGAATGAGCAGGTTGGCTTGACAGGCTCAGTGGGAAGGTCTCTCTGAACAGGTGTGCAGCCTGTGAGAAGTGCAGAGACAAGTTCCTTGCTGTTACTATGCAACATGTTATTTCAGGACAAATTTATGCCTCTCCTAGGGAGCCTTCTAGAGTAATAATCTCTGACAAATGGTGATCCTGCTATACCTAGTCTCCCCTAATAGCTCCACCTGAATTTATTTTGCATGTAAATTACAGTGCTCATCTTAAAGAATCCCATAGATGTAGCTTTATTTCTACTTGTTAAGGCTGAAAAGAAAAATGTAATGATTTGTTAAGATCATCTTTCAATCATTGTGCACTTTCTCCCAAGTGTTAATTTTCTTGCAAGTAGAAATAAGGAACTTGGGCTTCCCTTCCATTAAAAAAACAAAAAACAAAAAATACCATTGTGAAAGTTTATGTGACCAGGTCCTGCAAACAATCAGAGACAAATCTAAGCAGGCGTGTATCTCATATCAAAGTAATGCATTTTCCATATCTTGCATTATTAAACATTAGTTGCAACTTTGTTTTGTTTTAATTTTGTGGAAAATAAATGTAATCGCTATAATTTTATGTATAATTATTAGTAAAATGCCACTTTTACCTTTTCCATGGTCTTCATTTATTGTCCCCATTCTCTCTGTAAGCAGAATCTCCCCCAGGTGCTTCAAATGTTCAATGCTCAATTCAAGATTGATATTCTTTCCTCTATATAATTAACTAAAGTTTTATCTGTGAAATGATTATTTTGTCCCATTTTTTTCTTGATTAAAACAAACCAAAATATGAAATTAAGAGAGAATTAATTAGAATAAAGCTCTCTTTACCTTCTTCTAAATTGTTCATTGAGTAGCTTGTGAGGAGAGGTCATTAAAAGCATCATTAGTTGAAAACACAGACTTGTCTTTCCACACCCCCTACAGTTATATATTACACACTTCTTCTATAATTAGAATAATGCCAGCACCTTATAAATGGTCACTGAATGGTCTTGATCTATTAAAAGTCTAGGCAAGTAAATGCACAAGATAGCCCTTTACACAGGGAGTATCTAAGTTTTCCTTGCTGTATGTCCAGAGATCTAAAAGTTGTCTAGAATGTGCTACTATATCATCCTTTATTCTTAGGAAAAGTCATTATTTGTCCTGGTGAAAGTCAGTTTTACTTTTCTAGGCTTGTTTTGTTGGTTATGTAAGGAATGGAGTAATTTTCAGCATCTATTCAAAAGCTACATTTTTATAAAATTAAATAGTTTTTTAAATGAAAGTAAAATAATGTTTAGTTTATATTTAGCATTATTGAAAGGTCTAGAAGGATTTATTCTGCTTAGTTAACCACATTGTGTTTTTTCGTTTGGAAATGCAAAGAAAGTATCTAATAATTAAGAAAAAAAAAAAAAACAATATATTTCTGTTTTTCTCTCAGCTGTTCTTTTTAGTGGGGTCTACTTGTCTCTACCCAGTAATACAGATATAAAGTCAGTGGAAGAGAGAGAGAGAAAGAGAGAGACAGATAGATAGACAGACAAAGAGATAGATGGATAGCTATTATTAACCTTTTATGACATTGAAAGAATGCATGCTGCCCTCTGGAGTCCACAAAAGGTCAATGCAAACCAAGTTTTTCTATCATCTTTAGTATTTAAAATGTTTAACACTACAAGTTGGAAAATAAACTGTATCTTTTACCTTTGCAATAACTAACACATAAGTAGCACAACTAACAGGGAAGGGTTATGCTGGTTTCTTAATTTGACCTTATGGTGCATGTTTTCATGAAGTAATGAGGTTTTTTCCCCTTAAAATTTACTCACTATGTCCTTCCCAGTTACCAAAGAGCACAGAAATAAGTGTTAATGAAGGGAAAAGTAGAGGATGAGATGAACAGAAAGCAAATTAATCTTTGTGCCTACTTAATATCTTTTTGAAATATATATTACTTTGCACTTCAGATCATACTTTAAACTTTCTTAAATAACATGTATGCCAAGTTTATGAAGTGAAAAATGTGGTTAAAAAAGATGATAATTAAAGAAAAACTGTGAACATAGAATTGGAAATATATTCTTTCTATAGTAAGACAACCCTTCTCTTATGAAAGTTAAAATACCACAGTGAAAGAGAAAGCCTTTGCTGCTACCTACTGAAGTGTGTGTGTGTGTGTGTGTGTGTGTGTGTGTGTGTGTGTGTATTGAGATAGATGATAGACAGATAGATAGATAAATATGATCTCAGGCTTAGAACATAAGAAATAGATTAATCATAAAAATGCAAAAGTTTCTATTTTGAGTATTCACAAGACTTAAGAAGTAGTCATTAGGAACCCAGATATTTGGAAAATTTCTTCCTGGAAAAGCTCTTCCTCCTTAAAATTAACAATTTTTATGACACTTCAAGGGTCATTTAAAATTTTAAGTCCAAGAAAAGCTGTTCTCTCCTTCAATACATTTTAGAAACTTTCTATACTTTTTGCTGTGTCAACATCCCCAAACAATTCTACGATGTTTTTTAGAGTGTCACCTATTCAGAAAGGTTTTATTTTAACATGTACACAATTAGATTGACTTTTACATCACTCTTCTAATGTAAGATTATTTACCTTATTTTATACATAATGTAGTAAGAATCATTCAGGTTATTTGACTCATTTCTTAGCAAGAACATGATGCAGCCTGGATTAAAAATACAAATGAATGACTTCAAATTGCTTCCCTTTTTACTTAGCAAACTTTAAGTCAAATATATATAACCTCTATGGACTCAAAATATAAAGGAAGTTCAAGAATAAATTCTTTACAAAGTCATGCTGATAAACAATGTATAAATAATAACTGTGTATTATGAAAAAAATGAAGGAAGGGAACAAAAAGGAGAAAAGTGGACAGTGAAGGAAGGAAAGAAGGAAGGAAACAAAGAAGGGAGGGTAGAAAGGAAATTCAGCATTTCACTCAATGACATGTCTTGCATTTTATATTTTTCATTTGGCAGAGGAAAGAGCATAAATATATTATTCCAACTATGAGGATGGCAGAGGTATTTCTGAAATAGCAAACTCAGGTACAGAGAAAAGAATATTGTGGGAGAGTTAAAAGAACCTAGATTGATAAGGAGCCACAAGGGCGTAGCTGTGGTTGGTTGGAAGCAATAGTTGACTATACAAAGACATTTAATGAGAAAAGAAAATAGAGCACTCTATTAAAGGGTACATTTTTAAAACTATTTTCCATCTGTGTTCCTAGAAATGTGAGTTCAATCAATGAATAATTCATCCAAGGGAGATAAAGGAAAAATGCAGAATGTATTCACTTGGCCAAGATATGCAGGACAGTCAACTGGTAACAGCTTCAGTTGCCCTGGCATCAAGGTTTAATTGAACCAAAAAGCAATTCTGAAATTTCAAAATAAAATTATTTCTTTTATGAAATCTGTAAAATTGGACAGGAGCTTTTGAAGACATAAAACTAAATTGAGGGTAAAATGGGCTTATGAATTCAAACCATAAAGGTTATCAATTTTATCCCCACCTAGTCTAGTTAAGCATAAAGTCATCATTTTCTTTCCATCCTGCTTCATTTTCTTTGCTTTTATATCCTGTGTCACAAATTCAGTAGGCAGACACTATTGCAGAATGTAAAACATGAACAATTGCAATATCTTGGTTCCATTGGAAGCCATGATATTCTGGGACCCTGTTTTTAGGAAAGCTTTGTCAGTTGACTTCAATTGCTTTAAAAAAATCTGATATATCATACTATATTGTAATATAGACTGATTTTTCTGTCTTCCACACGAGCATGTCAACTGGGAGAGTTGTTGTTGACATTTGTTTCTATGCCACTAGTACTTACCTCAGTATCTTGGTATATATTATGGTACTCAACAGATGTTTAAAATATGATTTGTTAGGGAAAAGTATATGATGGGGAAAATTATATACTTTAAAAGTATATACTTATATATATGGTGGAGAAAAGTATATGATGGAGAAAAGTATATATAATGGGGAAAAGTACATGATGGGGAAAAGTATATACTTCATACCCAAATGGTGCTTTGTAACATAACAATGGCAATACCTTACTGGTATTGTGGAAATATATAAATCTAGTTTTGCTTTCAGTCTATGGCTCAATGAAGATGTTCTGCTAATATTAAAAGATGTGGTTGATCTTGACTAGATGTGATCATGCACTTGTAGTCAGTTTGTGGGTTGGCTGAGATCTGGCTGATGTAGGATACCCTCAACTGAGAACTGAACATCTTTTCAGCATGTTCTCTAATCTTCCCATTGGTTAGTCCAGGCTTATTCTCCGTAATGTGCGGTCATCCACTAAAGTTTCTAGGCTTGAAACTAGCAAAAGCCTCCTCTGCTTCATTCTATTGACCATAACAAGTCACAGGACCAGCCCAAATTCAAAAGTGGAAAAATAGACTATACCTCTTCATAAGAGAAGCAGCAATCCCATTACAAGGGTCATGGAGACAGTGAAGCCATTAACTGGTACAATCAATGTAGTACACTCTACCTAAAGGGCATTATGCTAACTTACATATGGAGCCAAGTAATCCAAAAGTTTGATATGAATTTTCTCACAGATATATAAATAAATATAATTCAAGGGCATATGCCAGATTTGTTCAAACTACTTTTGTTTAAAGTAAGTTTCTGATGAAAAAAAGGAATTTAGAAACAAAACAGTCATTTAAACACTGAGAACCACAGCTCAAACAATAAAGAAATTATACAATGAAGATGCTAATGAAACAGAGAAGGAAGGAAGGAGGGGGAGGAACAGATAATGACTAAACAGAGCAAAACAGCTAAACTGCTGCAATCAAAGCAAGTAGCAAGAAAACAAAAGGCACTGATTAAATTCAACCTCTCTGCTCCCAAAATAACATGTGTGCCGCATGGTTTTTGACAAACAGTATGGTAAAGATCTAAGTTAGAGTACAGCAAACATTATCGATTCTATTTTCATTCCTATTAGAGGAAAGATGCATTTCCTTGATCAATTAGAAAAGAAAGGATGCCTATTAAAGTACTATTGTACAGCTATAGCAGGGCCACTTGAAGTTGTTTTATCCTTGCTCTGGCCTTGAAGCATTGGAAGAAAACCATATATTGTCATTCACATTCAGCTTGGCAGAGTACAAAATGACATATCATGAAACCCCCTGTATTTGCAAATCAAGAGACCAGTTGTCTGCTTAAGGACAATTTCCATGGTATCGTGGCAAAGCCAAGGCTAAAGGCTGAATGTTAGAAACATGAAATTATTAGCAAAAGAAGGTAGTGACCAAAAAAAAAAAAAAAAAAAAAAGAAAATCTTAACATTTCCCTCAGGTAGACTATACACAGGCTGCTTCCTGCCTCTAAGTCCCGGAACTCCTTCTCATGCAGGCCCTTACAGAATCCAGATGGCCTAACCACAGGGTCGCTTGACTCTCTTTTCTTAGATCATTTACATTAAAAAAAAGTTGTAATTGTAAAATCTTTCTTTTCCCCTTTCAGATGTAAATCCTTTTAAAAGGCTGTTGACAGTTTTTACAGGGACCTGAGATCTATCCTTTTGAAGTGTAATCATTAAGGGAAATAGCACTCCTATTTTCTAGTGTCCCTGGGAGTATAGGGTCCTAACTTCTTTCTGGTGGGCCCTTTGCCCTAGGTGTAAAACTTCCTCCTGTCATGAAGATACAAAGAAAGTTGACTTTTTTTTTTCTTGTTTTACTTTAAGTTCTGGGATACATGTGTAGAATGTGCAGGTTTGTTACATAGGTATACATGTGCCATGGTGGTTCGCTGCACCTGTCAACCTGTTATCTAGGTTTTAAGCCTCACATGCATTAGGTATTTGTCCTAATGCTCTCCCTCCCCTTGCCCCCACCCCCTAACAGGCCACATTGTGTGACATTCCCCTCCCTGTGTCCATGTGTTCTCATTGTTCAACTTCCGCTTATGAGTGAGAACATGTGGTATTTGTTTTTCTGTTCCTGTGTTATTTTGCTGACAATGATGGTTTCCAGCTTCCTCTATGTCCCCGCAATGGACATGAACTCATTCTTTTTAATGGCTGCATCGTATTCCATGGTGTATATGTGCCACATTTTCTTTATCCAGTCTATCATTGATGGACATTTGAGTTGGTTCCAAGTCTTTGCTATTGTGAATAGTGCCACAATAAACATATGTGTGCATGTGTCTTTATAGTAGAATGATTTATAATTCTTTGGGTATATACCCAGTAATGCGATTGCTGGGTCAAATGGTAATTCTGGTTCTAGATCCTTGAGGGATCAGCACACTGTCTTCCACAATGGTTCAACTAATTTACACTCCCACCAAGAGTGTAAAAGCATTCCTATTTTTCCACAGCCTCACCAGCATCTGTTGTTTCCCGACTTTTTAATGATCACGATTCTAAATGCTGTGAGATGGTATCTCATTGTGGTTTTGATTTGCATTTCTCTGATGACCAGTGATGATGAGCTTTTTTTCATATGTTTGTTGGCCACATAAATGTCTTCTTCTGAGAATTGTCCGTTCATATCCTTCACTCAGTTTTTGATGGGATTGTTTGTTTTTTTCTTGTAAATTTGTTTAAGTTCCTTGTAGATTCTGGATATTAGACTTTTGTCAGATGGGTAGATTGCAAAAATTTTCTCCCATTCTGTAGGTTGCCTGTTCACTCTGATGATAGTTTCTTTTGCTGTGCAGAAGCTCTTTAGTTTAATTAGATCCTATTTGTCAATTCTGGCTTTTGTTGCCATTGCTTTTGGCATTTTAGTCATGAAGTCTTTGCCCCTGCCTATGTCCTGAATGGTATTGCCTAGGTTTTCTTCTAGGGTTTATATGGTTTTAGGTTTTACATTTAAGTCTTTAATCCATCTTGAGGTAATTTTTGTATAAGGTGTAAGGAAGGGGTTCAGTTTCTGTTTTCTGCATATGGCTAGCCAGTTTTCCCAGCACCATTTATTAAATAGGGAATCCTTTCTCCATTGCTTGTTTTTGTCAGGTTTGTCAAAGATCAGATGGTTGTAGATGTGTGGTATTATTTCTAAGGCCCTTTTCTGTTCCGTTGGTCTATATCTCTGTTTTGGTACCAGTACCATGCTGTTTTGGTTACTGTAGCCTTGTAGCATAGTTTAAAGTCAGGTAGCATGATGCCTTCAGCTTTGTCCTTTTTGCTTATTATTGTGTTGGCTATATAGGCTCTTATTTGGTTCCATATGAAATTTAAAGTAGTTTTTTTTTTTTTTTTTTTTCCCTAATTCTGTGAAGAAAGTCAATGGTAGCTTGATGGGAATAGCATTGAATCTATAAATTATTTTGGCCATTTTCATGGTATTGATTCTTCCTATCCATGAGCATGGAAGTTTTTTCCCATTTGTTTGTCTCCTCTCTTATTTCCCTACGCAGTGGTTTGTACTTCTCCTTGAAGAGGTCCTTCCCATCCCTTGTAAGTTGTATTCCTAGGTATTTTATTCTCTTTGTAGTAATTGTGAATGGGAGTTCATTCATGATTTGGCTCTCTGCTTCTCTATTATTTGCATATAGGAATGCTTTACTTTCATTTGGGTAAGGCCAATTAGCAAACAGCTGTCATAAGATTTTCTTTAACTCCTAAAAGCTCAGACTGGATTCTAGTTTCTCCCCTCTGTTGTGATAGCCTTGTATAAAGTCTTCCTTTCATGTTTAACTGTGGTGAAATTTTTCATTGACTAATATCCACACATTAGCAAAACTGAAATGTTTATAAAGCGCTTCTGAAATTTAAAAAAATTACAGAAATTCTAAGAAGCCTGAATGTCTGTACACTAATTAATGAGCAAATAGTTTAACTTTTTGGTAAGCCCCTCTTATTCAGAACTGAATTAAATTAGGCTGAAACTAAGAATAGTTCCTCTTAATTGAGGGAAGAAAAAAATGTCTTATGTCATGTAAATTGTATGTGAACTTTCTCTCTGAAGTCTCCTTCTCCATGGATATTTCTCTTTAGCCTTAACGGCTTATACTGCTGTCCATGGTTTCCCCATGAAGAAAATAGAGAGGGGCTTATAATGGGGAAAAAAAAATTGGCCAATTTAAAAATTAGCTAAATTTTTACCTGATTAAGTTTAATTCCATTCTAATGTACTTTTAACATCTGCCTCTTAGGTTATAGGCCTTGTTTCAAGGCCTAAGGGAATTAGATTTCGGTAAGCTTAGAGTCTAGTGAGGAAGACTGACATTCACACAATGACCTCTAGAATACATGCAAAGAAAAAATGCAATGAGAGAGGGACACACAAAGAATCAAGGATTTTATAGGCAGGAGCTATTAGCATTCAAGTAGTATAAAGGAAAAGATTAGAAAGAGGATGCCCAATAGCCAGTTCTTAAAGAATGAGTGGCAATTCTAAGGACATACAGAGAAAGGAAGAAGATTCCAGGTGAAGGCAATAGATTAAAGGTTAGTGAAGCATGTATGTGTATGTGATGCCCTATGGAGGTGAAAACAAATTAAGACAGAGTCTGGTAAAGTGATAAGGGCCAATCCTGCCTAATGACTCTACATTTTAAGAATTAATCCTGCCAAACATTACTGAACTGTGAGATTTGCACTTTGAAAGATTAACTTATAAAGTTGTTTTGAACTGGCATACATATTATATTTGTTATTAATTTATTGAGAAATAAATTTATTTAAACCACATCCATTAAAAGTATACAATATAATGAACTTTGATAGGTGTACACATCTATGAAACCACTACACAATCAAAACAGTGAATATATACATCATAAGAGTAAAACATAGCCCCACATAACAACTGATCCACATTTGTCATTATAGACTATTTTTTCTTTTCTAGAATTTTGTATTAATAGAATTATAAAGTATGCACATTTTTATGTATCTAGCTTCCTTCACTCCACATAAGGATTTGGAGAGTGGTATATGGTAAATGTGAGCTTAAATTTTTAAGAATCTGGCAAATGATTTTCTAAAGTAGTAGTACCATTTTGCATTTCCACCTGCAGTGTATAAGAATTCCAGTGGCTCTACATGCAGAACAATAATCAAATGTTTTAGTCTTTCAAAATAAGTTTTAGCCTTTCTGGGGAGCAGGAAGTGGTATTTCATTATGACTTTTATTTGCATTTCCTTTTTAACTAATAATTTTGAACATTTTTTCATGTGCTTGTTAGCCATTTTTATACCTTGTGAAATATATGTTTGAATCTTTTCCCTATTATTTATTAAATGTTTTTCTTAATATTGAGTTGTAAGAATTATTTGTATTTTTTAGATTCAGATTTATCATAAGAAAAAAATACATTGAATATTTTCCCCTCCTGAGACTGGCCATTTTGATTTTTTCGTGTTGTCTTTTGAAGATAAAAATACTATAATTTTTAAAGTCCAATTTTTATTAAGTTTTTCATAGTTCATGCTTTTTGTGACCTATCTAAGAAAATATTACTAATCCAATGTTAAATTTCCCCTGTGGTTTCTTCAGGAATATTTATGCTATTAGCATTTATATTTACATTTATGATATATTTCCAGTTACATTTTAGATATTGTATAAAATTGATGCATATAGAAATGTATTTATTACAGTATTATTAGTGGGAAAGAGTTTTTTTCACATTCAGTGCCATGGCAATTTTGTAAAAAAAATCAGTGTTCATAAATACGTCATTCTATTTCTGAACATTCTATTCTGTTTTATTAATCTATATATGTGTATTTTTGCTAATTCCACATGGTCTTGATTAGGTAACTTAACAGTAAGTCTTGAAATCAGATAACTGATATATTCCAATTCTTCTTTCTCAAAGTTGCTTTGAATAATATACTTTATTTTTATTTAATACAAATTGAGAATCAGCTTGCCGACTTTTACAAAAAAAAAGGCATGCAGAAAATGTTACTGGAATTGCATTGAATCTATAAATCATTTGGGCAAATTGTCTTCTTAACAATATTGTGTCTCACATTTTTTGATCATAGTATAGCTCATTACTTATGTCTTTTAAATTTTTTCATTAGAATGTCTTATAGTATTTCTTGCATATTTTTTCTAGCTTTGTTGAAGTATAATTGACAGATAAAAATTTCATACTTACATCTCATATAGTTACACTTTGTGTGTGTGTGTGTGTAGTAAGAAAATTTAAGATCTACCCTTTAGCTAGTTTCAAGTGTACAATACAGTACTATTAACTGTAGTCAATATGCTGTACATTAGAGCTCCAGAATGTATTAATCCTGCAAAACTGAAACTTTGTTCCATTTGACCAACATCTCTCCATTTCCCTCAATCTGTAACCCATGTCAGCCACGATTCTATTCTCTGCGTCTGTAAGTTTGACTTTTTAAGATTCTGGATATAAGTATGATTACATATTTGTCTTTCTGTGCCTAGCTTATTTCACTTAACATGTTCTCTAGTTTCATCCATTTTGTCACAAATGACAGCATTTCTTTATTTTTTTTCTGATTCATATATATATCACATTTTCTTTGTCCATTTATTTCTCACTGGGCACTTAGGTTGCTCCTTTTATTGATTCATAATACAATTTTGCCTGCAGTGTGAGCTCTTGTCATGGGAAGCAGGCAATCATGATGAAAGATCTGGCTAAATATCTGTGAAAAGATTGTCATTTTGGACAGAGGTACCTGACAAAGTTGGATTAGATGGAATATGGGGCAAGCCCAAATGAGAGCAAGCCATTTGCTCTAATCTTATGTAGGAACCTACAGAAGGTTCAGTCTCATAACCAATCTACACATAAAGGAGGCCTCTCCAAACCAGTAGAAGAAAGATTGGTGAACTGAATTGAGCTTTAAACCACAACAGAAAAAGAAAGAAAAAAAAAAGTCATGATCTGTACCTAACTGGATAGATTATCTAGTAAAATAGAAGTTTCAATATTCTCTAGCAAAATCCACACCACAGAGTTGACACAGTACACTTACAAAAGATCAGTAAAATGCGAGTTGATGGGTGCAGCACAGCAACATGGCACAAGTATACATATGTAACAAACCTGCACGTTATGCACATGTACCCTAGAACTTAAAGTATAATAATAATAATAATTAAAAAATCAGTCAATCAACAAATGTGGCAGAGTGCCTGGCTTATGCCTGTAATCCAAACACTTTGGAAGGCCAAAGTCGGAGAAATTCTTAGGCTAGGAGTTTGAGACCAGCCTGGGCAAAGTGGCAGAGAATCCATTTCTACAAAAAATTTGCTCAGCACCTCAGGCAGCGGGAGGAGCAGCAGTGGCCAGGCAGCCCAGCTTCACAGAGGCTGTCAGCATCTCAGGTCTTGCAGGCACCCAGCAAGCGCACTCCCTGCCACTAAGGTGTCCAAGAGGATGGTCAGCTCAGCAGAAGAGCCGGTGAAGGATGAGCCCAAGAGGACATCAGCCCAGTTGTCTGTTAAACCTGCTGCTGCAAAAGTAGAAATGAAGCCAAAAAGAAAACAGGAGAGAATAAATCTTCAGACAAAAAAGTACAAACGAAAGAGGAAAAAATGGTTCAAAGGGAAAACAGGGTGACATGGCTCACCAAGAAACTAAAGAAGATCTACCTGCAGAAAATGGTGATATGAAAACCGAGAGTCCAGCCTTTGATGAAATGAGAGGGAAAGAAGCCGAGTCTCATTAATACCAAATACCATATCTTGTCCCTGGTCCCTGTCCCCATCCTTGTACAACCCAGAGGAATATTTTATGAATTATTTCATAAATGTAAGTTTATTAGTAGCTCTAGAAATTTTTTTATGTCAAGCTCACTTTTTCTTTATATATTTATGAAATATAGTTATTGGATTAATAAACCATGAGAATGTCATTTTTTAAAATTATACATTAAGTTCTGGGATACATGTGCAGAACGTGCAGATTTGCTACATAGGTATACACATGCCATGGAGGTTTGCTACACCCATCTACCCATCATCTACATTGGGTATTCTGCTAATGCTATCCCTCCCCTAGGCCCCCAACCCACTGACAGGCCCCAGTGTGTGATGTTCCCCTCCCTGTGTCCATGTGTTCTCATTTTTCAACTCCCACTTATGAGTGAGAACATGTGGTGTTTGGTTTTCTGTTCCTGTGTTTGCTAATAATGATGGTTTCCAGCTTCATACATTTTTCTGCAAAGGACATGAACTCATCATTTTTATGGCTGCATAGTATTCCACAGTGTATATGTGCCACATTTTCTTTATCCAGTCCAACATCGATGGGCATTTAGGTTGGTTCGAAGTCTTTGCTATTGTGAACAGTGCTGCAATAAGCATATGTGTGCATGTGTCTTTATAGTAGAATGATTTATAATTCTTTGGGTATATACCCAGTAATGGGATTGCTGGGTCAAATGGTAATTCTGGTTCTAGATCCTTGAGGGATCAGCACACTGTCTTCCACAATGGTTGAACTAATTTACACTCCCACCAGCAGCGTAAAAGCATTCTTATTTCTCTACATTCTCTCCAGCATCTGTTGTTTCCTTACTTTTTAATGATCGCCATTCTAACTGGCATGAGATGGTATCTCACTGTGGTTTTGATTTGTATTTCTCTAATGAACGGTGAGGATGAGCTATTTTTTTTTTTCATATGTTTGTTGGCTGCATGAATGTCTTCTTTTGAGAATTGTCCATTCATAGTCTTTGCCCCCATTTTGGAAACTAATTAATGTGAGGCAGTGAAGTTTACAATGACCAAAATTTTATACCTAAATGCAATTTTTGCACATGTTCTACAGGAGAAATATAATGAAATGTGTATAGCTTGCTTTGTAGTAGCAAGAAAACAAGAAACAACTAAAATGCCCACTGAAGAAGGGGAAATGAAGACATTGTTATGGATTCTAGTTTATTTATTTATTTTTGAGATGGAGTCTCACTCTGTCAACCAGGCTGGAGTGCAGTGGTGGGATCTCGGCTCACTGCAACTTCCACCTCCCGGGTTTGAGCAATTCTTCTGCCTCAGCCTCCTGAGTAGCTCGGACTACAAGCGTGCACCACCAAGCTCAGCTGATTTTTGTATTTTTAGTAGAGACGGGGTTTTCCCATTTTGGCCAGGCTTGTCTCAAACTCCTGACCTCAGGTGAACCACCGCCTCGATCTCCGAAAGTGCTGGGATTATAGATGTGAGCCACCACGCCTGGCCAGATTCAAGTTTTAGAATACTATTCAACAGTGACAACAGATCAAATACAGCTGCATGTATTGAGACAAATAAATCTCCCAAAATCTTTGAAAATTGTGCAGAATGATTCACAGCAAGTATAACATTTATATGAAGTTCAAAACACTTCATGATTGAATAATACATTTTTAGGAATAGATAAATATGTACACAGCAAGAGAAGTATGAACCTGAAATTCAGGAAGGGAGGCTAGGTCTTGAATCGCAAAAGGCTCACTAGGAGCTCATAAATTATTAATAATGTTCTATTTGTTAAGCTGAGGAGTGTTCATTCTACTGTTAGTCTTCATAGTTTAGATAAACCTCATCTCTCAAATATAAGAAAAAAAATATTAGGCCAGACTTTAGGTCTCTTGTGTATTAATCCAGCTATTAATCATTTTTCCATTCATGATACATCTGCTGTTTATTTCATGTAACAAGCACTACTAAAATGGTGTTGCTCCTGGGAGAGAAAGAGAGAAAACAATTTACTATCCCTTTGTTTGCTTTACCATTGTAGATGATGCTAATTGTTAACATTGTTTAAAAAGTAATATACAAAATTTCTGTCCTGCTTTACTTTCTACAGTACTGGAATAGGATGATTTTTTTTCGCACTTCTACAAATTAATTGCCCACATATCTTTCCACATCAAGCGGGCAGCAGATAGTGTGCATGTCTTTCATAATTTAACGTAGGAAAATTTACATCTTCGGTTGTGTCTCTCCCTTGTGAGTACCCTCAAACTGGGAATCGTTTCAAATAATACCACCACAGAATGAATAAAATTCAGAGCATTAAAAAAAATGTTTGAAATGTTGTATTTGTTTTCCTTTCTGAAGCCAATAATTCTCAATGTTATATCAATGTCATTCTTTCAAATAACAGAAAGATTAATAGTGAACCTCACATACACTTCTTGCTGGGACATTGGTCATAGAGGACACATTGTGACTTGGTTTATTTGGTAATCAAGACAAAACTTGACACTAGCAAGATTTATCTGGAGATGTACTTTTTAAAAGGAGCAATTTGGCCCATGTAATGACAGGGAATATGTATTTCATTGACTTAAAGGCTTGATAGCTAGGATTTATGACAAGCTCAAAGCAATTCATATTAATGTCATCTAACATCTTTCAAGAAGGAAATTACATAATCTCTACAGGACCAATTTTTTATTTTCCAATATTTATCTGAATCGACAACTAATGAGAAACTTCCTCTGGTAGTTGTTAAATATTTCAAATCAGATACTTTATTTCTGACACAGAAGAAGCTCTGTAGAAATTATTGACAACTGAAATAATGCATGATGTGTGCTTCAACATTCTGTCAATGTGAGTCTGGGTGGAGAATATCCTCTTTTTTATATAAGTCATTGTCTAGTCCTTATCACATATTTTATGACTGGCAATGAAGTAACATTACTATTATTCACTTGAGAATAAATAGAAAATACAAATAATTAAAATGCCATCCAAGGTAATTAAGTTTGAGTCAAATAGCACTACACCATGCTCATTTGAATTTATATTTAAAATCTGGCATATCTGTGTAGTGTTATAAAAGAAAATGCCTTGGGAAAAATATGCTCTACATTATTTAATCATTTAATAATAATAAGTCAACAATGTGATTTCTCTGTTCTTCGTTCATTTATATTAATAACATCGGAGAACAATGAAAATTGCATATGCATTTTTGGGTATGTTGGGAAATCCAAAACAATTTACAAAAACAAATAAAACTACACTAGAATAAATGAGTGAATTTGGCAAGGTTGCAGTACACTAGCCCAATGTACAAAAAACAACTGTATAATATACAATCAACAATTAATTGAAAAATACAATAAAACATAATTTATAAATAGCAAAACATTAAATATTTTTAAGTAAAGTTAATAAAATGTGTGCAAGACACACAAATACTGGAAACTACAAAACATGGCTAAAATAAAATTTAAAACATCTGAATAAACTGATATACCATGTTCATGGACAAACAGATTAAATATTAACATTCAGATATCAATTCTACCTAAATTGATCTGTTTATATTCACTAAAACCCCAATAAAATTTTTGGTAGGTATTTTTTGGTAGAAATTAACAAGCTGATTTCACATTAATATGGACATGTAAATAGCCAAAAAATAAAAAACAGTCAAAAGAAAATTTTAAAAAGACCTTAAATAGTCAAAAATAATGTTGACATTAAAAACTGAGAAATTGAACAACCCTATTTCAAAGATTAATATACATTAACAGTGATTAAAACAATTTAAGTACTAGTATTCATGGAAATAAATAGATCAATGCAACAGAAATGAGAGTTCAGAAAAAAACCCACATATATCCATTCAATTGATTTTTACAGTGACAGAAAGATAATTCAGTGGGAAAGAAGATAGTCTTTTCAACCAGTGGTTCTGAAGAAACTGGCTATTTAAAAAAAAAAAACTTCAATTTTTATCTTACACTATATACTAAAATTTAATTTCAGACAGACTGCAGATCTAAATATAAAAGCTAAAATTACAAAATTTATATAAAGATATAGAAGACTGTGAAAATTGGCAATTATTTTTAAAGCAAGGCATAAAGCACTATAATTAATAAATAAGACATTCATAAATTGTATTTCATCAAAGTTTAACATATTTACTCTCAAAAATTAAGAAAATGAATAGGCAAACCACAAACTGGGTGGCAATTTTTGCAATACAAATATCTCAGTAAGGGCTTATATCAAATATATATAAACAACTTCTATACCAAATTAATAAGACAGATATGATAAAAATGGACAAAAAAATTCAATAGATAATTTAGAAAAAACAAAAATGATTAATAAATACATAAAAAGACACTCAACATCACTAGTAACCACATAAATAACTATTTAAAAATATATATAATGCCACTAGACTCCCATTAGAATGGCCAAAATTTTTAAAAGATGAAACACCAAATTTGATGAGGGTATACAGCAAGAACTCTTAGGTACTGGTGGTATAAGTTCAAAAGCATACATTTACTTCAGAAAAATAGTTTTGTGTTTTTTTCTAAATAAAATTAAGACCTATATTTACCACATGACCTAGAAACCTTTCTGCTAGGTATTGTTCAGGGGAAATTGAAAAAACATGATCCAAAGTCCACAAAAATACCTGTACAAGAATGATCAAATGTAGCTTTATTTCACCAAAGAAAAGTGGAAGCTACTAATCAAGAGATGAATAGCAGAACAAATAGTGACATATTTATTTAATAGAATAGCATACTATTCTCCAGTAGCAATACTAATACGAACAACAACATGAACAAATCTCAATAACATTATGTTTAAAGAAAAAATCCAGTCACAAAAATGTATACATCTTTTTATTTTATTTATATGTAGTTCTGAAATAGTGGAACTAAGCTATGATGTTAATAATTTTAACAATGGTTGTCTTGTTAGTTGTGGTGGGGTGGGATGGCCTACAAGAAAACATTAGAGAACATTATAAGGTTATGAAAATATTCTGCACATTGTTTGAGGTAGTGGTTATATTGAGGTGTACACTTATAAAACTCATGGGACTCTACAATTGATAATCTGTGTGTTTTATTGTATCAGTTAAACTCAATAAATTTTTAAAGTGAAAGAACTATAATCACAAATGACTTGAGGCCTTGATTCAAATTCATTAAATAAAAATAAAAATTTAAGATAGTTGGATAACATTTAAAAATGACTGAATCTTAGATAACATTATTCATGTTAATTTTTAAGGTATAATAATAGTATCATGGTTATGTTAAAAATGATATCTTTAGTTGGTGGAGATGCATACTGAACCATATAGATATATACTGAGCCATATAGATATAAGGCATATAGATAAAATTATGCCTTAGAAGTGCTTTGAAATACTCAAGAAAAAAGTAAGGGAATAAATAAAACAAGAATGGTAAAATGTTGATAATAGTTGAAATTGGGTGGTGGCTACCTGGGGACTTATTATATTATTCTTTATATTCTGTATATCTCAGAAATTTGTCATAACAAAAGGTTTAAAAGTCTGGTTTGAATGATGTAGGTGTTAGCCAATCACACTTTCCATGCTGAAATAAAATTCATCCTTGAGTGTATTACATGAAAAAATTAAAAACTAGCTTCAACCAAGATTGGCTTCCACATTTTAATTTCTCAGATATTTTAAGAGTTTATTATCTTTATTTACATAAGACCAAGTAAAATGAATATGAGGTACTACATAATTGAGTTATGTATTGTTACTTCCAAAATGTTTTCCCCCTAACAAATAAGCTGTCACCTCTCCTATTGTATATCAATTTTCCATATGTATGAGAAAATTATGAAGACTATTACTATTTATTCAAATTACAATATACCAAAGTTATAAGGTTTGTACCTTTTGAGTAGTCCAGGACTAGTTTCAATGGGTATTCATCCAATTTTTGGTAAGTGTCTTAGTCGGAGCACCCTCCAAAATAGAGCCTGAAACAGTTTCTTTGGTAGATGATCCCAAGCAGGTAAAAATGGAGTCAGGGAGGGAGAGCTATGGTTTGAATATCGTTTTACTTTTCCAAAATTCATGTTGAAATTTGATTGTTATTACAGCAGTGTTAGAAGGTGGAATCTTTAAGAGGTGATTAAGTAATTAAGAGGGATTAATGTCTTTCTTGCAGGGATGGGTTAGCTATCTTGAGAATCTGGCACTCTTTTCTTTCTTGTGCATGCCCCTTTCCTGCCTTCTGCTTGTCTACCATGCTATAAAGCAGCATGAGGACCCCATCAGATGCAACTGCTTGAGTTTGAACTTCCCAGTCTCCAGAATTGTGAGCTACAAAAAAAACACCTATTTTTAAAAATATATTACCCAGTCTCGGTTATTCTGTTATAGAATTAGAAAATGGACTAAGACAAAGGAAAAAAAAAAAGAGGAAAAGTCACTTATAATTATCAAGTTCCTTGCTGCACGCAATGGGCTCAATTTAGATAGGATCTCTGAGAAACATGAGGAATTTTCTAGAATTTTCCTTGCAAAGTAGAGGGGACTATCAAATTTATCCCCTGCCTTCTGTTACCATCAGCTGAAAGTCACCTGAGTCAGTAACTTTACCCTCCAACCCCTATCATCTTGCATTTATAGGTTGCGCTTATGTAATCTAAGAGGGATGCTGTGGCTCCTCAAAGAGTTTTGAGGCAGAAAAACAGATAGCGTGGCATGCCTTTGGGTGAAGCAATGTCAGCATGAGTCACCACAGCTCACCAGAGCTAAGACTGAAATGAAAATGAGAGGATGAGATGTGGGGCAACAAGCGTAAAATAAATATTAAAGGAATGTGCCAGTGTTTTCAGTTTGTCTGTTTCATACTTGAAGAAGTATATTCCAGTGTCGGGGTTCATTAAAGGCATAGACAAAAGATACACTGTAACATAAATTGTCACTCATCTTTAGTATCAACCAAAGATGACTCCATTGACTATATTATTTTTGTACTTTATATATTATCTTGTGTATTCCCTCCATTAATCATGTGCTGCTAGACTGTTAATGGATGCTTATTATTATTTAAACGTTTTATGTCCCTAGCTGCCAAGCAACGAGTGTCTTCTATATACAGGAAACTGGAAAAAGACATTCTCCCTGATCAATATAACAACTCTAAGAGATAGATGTTATTACAATGTTTACACATGTATAACTTATGGAGATACAGAGAAAAGTTGCTTGTTTGAGATCATTTGGTAATAAGTGGCTCATCCGTTCTGAATCTAAAGCCTATATTCCTTTTGGATCCTAACTTTTGCTACCTTGACTTCACAGACAGATGTTTTCATAATTCCAGTGTACGATAGGCTAAATGACAGAGTAAATGTCATAGAATAGGCTCTCAAAGAGAGCTTATCAAATGTTTTTCAAGCCTTGCTTTGGGTTGAATTTGCCTCTGCCCTTAGTTGTAATATCTACTACTGTGAACATAATCAGGCATGAGTCTTCTCTGGATTCCTAATTTTTCTTGGAGGGATAAAAATACCAAAGATGGAGCACCTGTAATAAACACCTGTCTAAGTGCAGAGAACTGGCAAACCAGGTCACTGAAATGTACATGTTAATAAGCCTCCTGAAATGCTATCCATGGCTTCAGGAGGAATAAGAAAACCATTTAATGTTTCCCTCTCCACTCCTTCTCAGCATGTGATTATTGCTAAACCTTTCCTGCTTGGTATTTTTTCCTCCAATAGGCTAAAAATATGCAAATAATCTTTTTAATTGTTCATGAGAACTCATTAAATTTCCCTCTTATGATGAGATTTTATTCTTTTAATCAGCAGTTGTTTGGAACTTAGTAGATAAAAAAGTACGGTATCAGTATTAACACACTGCATATGGTTTTCTTGCTTTAAAAAAATTAACAGAAGGGAAATTTAAACTGAAGTGATTACAGAATTCAATTTATAAAACCATATTCTTTTTTCATCTAATTAGAATTTTAAAATGGTTTCTTGTATCAAAGCTAAACTATCTGACCTCTCTTTTGTAATCTTCATTGAGCATTTTAATTCTGTGAAGTATCAAACATGGATGTATGAAATTGTACCAATATTGTTTTTCTCTCTGGTAACTTCTTTTCTATTTTTAGTATAAAATGTGAGTCTTTGCTTTAAGATACAGAGAAAGTACAAAGAAGCAAATTCACAGAATCCACTGTATTTAGAATTAAATACCTGTTTGTCAGAGTCTGACCAGCAGAATCCTGTGGATGGTGGAAGGCTGGAACAATAAAGGACTAGATTTTATCTTAGAAGCTCCTTCATTAGTAAATGAGAAAATTGATGAATGATAAGGAAATATTTTGGTTGCCTCCTTTATCTATTTTGGTTACTCAAGACCCTAGATTTTTTTTTAAACAAACTCACCACTTATAAGCAGTGGGAATTAATAGAGAGATTGTTATTAGTTTAATAGAAGCCTAACAGTAGAACCTTAATCTATTGAAATTTGCCCAGGTATAGACCAATTCCAGAGAATCATGGTGACTTCTAAACCAGATATTCAAAAATTCAAGAGCAGAACCAGTTTTTCTCTCAGCCTTCAGTTCTTACTTTGGAAATTGCACTAAAGTTAGAATTGTTACATAAATATATCCGGTTATCTGGGTTGGATAAGCTATACTCCTGCAATAATAGTAGAGGCTATTAGTGACTGAGAACTGAAATGGTTTCAGATATAGTCTGGGACAGAGGAAACGGATGGCATCCCTGGAAAAATGAACTAATGATTGGTTTATTCAGGGAATAGGTGTATGGAAGGATCTTTTTTCAATAGTAAGGCTAAAATCATTTTGCATTTTCTTTCTCCTGCTTTAGAAAATAATTTACTTTAATATACCAATGCTGGTTGTATTAGTCTGTTCTCACACTGCTATAAAGAATTGCTCAAGACTGGGTAACTTATAAAGAAAAGAGTTTTAATTGACTCACATTTCCCCACGGCTGGGTGGGCCTCAGGAAACTTACAATCATGACAGAAGGGGAGGAAACACATCTCGCATGGCAGTAGGTAAGAGAAAGTGTGTGTGTGAAGGAGGAACTGTCAGACATTTATAAAACCATCAGATCTCATAAGAACTCACTCATTATCATAAGAGCGGCATGGGGGACACCACCTCCATGATCCAATCATCTCCCACTAGGTCTATCCCTTGGAATGTGGGATTATGGGGATTACAATTCAAGATGAGAGTTGGGTGGGAACACAAAGCCTAACCATATTACTCCACCTCTGGTCCCTCCCAAATCTCATGTCCTCACGTTTCAAAACCAATCATGCCTTCCCAACAGTCACCCAAAGCCTTAACTCATTTCAGCAGTAACTCAAAAGTCCCAGTTCAAACAAAGTCTCATCTGAGACATGGCAAGTCCAATCCACCTAGGAGTCTGTAAAATCAAAAGCAAGTTAGTTACTTCCTAGGTATAATGGAGGTACAGGCATTGGATAAATGCTCCCATTCCAAATGGGAGAAATTGCTCAATATTAAGGGGCTACAAGCTCCTTACATGTCTGAAATCCAATGGGGTAGTCATTAAATCTTAAAGCTCCAAAATGATCTCCTTTGACTCCATGTCTCACATCTAAAGCACTCTAATGCAAGAGGTGAGGTCCCATGGTCTTGGGCAACTCCACCCCTGTGGCTTTGCAGGGTACAGGCCCCCTCCTAGCTGCTTTCACAGGCTGCCCTTGAGCGTCTGTGGCTTTTCCAGGCACACGGTGCAAGCTATCAGTGGATCTACCATTCTGAGGTCCACTGGTGGACCTCTTCTCACAGTTCCACTAGGTAGTGCCCCAGTTGAAACTCTGTGGGCCTCCAACCCCACATTTCCCTTCCACACTGCCCTAGCAGAGGTTCTCCATGATGCCTCCAGCAAATTTCTGCCTGGACATCCAGGCAATTCCATACATTCACCAAAATCTAGGTGGACATTCCCAAATCTCAATTATTGACTTTTGTAAGCTGCGAAGGCCTGGGGCTTGTGCCTTCTAAGCAATGGCCTGAGCTGTGTGTTGGCTGCTTTTAGCCATGGCTGGGAAACAGGACGCCAAATCCCGAGGCGGCACAGAGCAGAAGCAGGACTCTGGGCCCAGCCCATGAAACCATGATTTCCTCCTAGGCCTCCAGGTCTGTGATGTAAGGGGCAGCTGTGAAGGACTCTGTCATGCCCTGGAGGCATTTTTTTCATTGTTGGCTATTAACACTTGGCTTCTCATTACTCATGCAGATTCCTGCAGCTGGCTTGAATTCCTCCCCAGAACATGGGTTTTTCTTTTCTACTACATGGTCAGGCTGCAGATTTTCCAAACTTTTATGCTCTGCTTCCCTCTTAAACATACATTCAAATTTCAAACCATCTCTTTGTGAATGCATAAAACTGAACACTTTTAAAATCAACCAGGTCACTTCTTGAATGCTTTGCTGCTTAGAAACTTCTGCCAGATATCCTAAATCATCTCTCTCAAGTTCAAAGTTCCACAGATCTCTAGGGCAGAGGCAAAATTCCACCAGTCTCTTTGCTAAAACAGAGTAAGAGTGACCTCTGTTCCAACTCCCAAGAAGTTCCTGATCTCGATCTGAGACCACCTCACCCTGGACTCCATTGTCTACATCATTGTTAGTATTTTGGTCAAAACAATTCAACAAGTCTCTAGGAAGTTCCAAACATTCCCACGTCTTCCTATCTTCTTCTTAGCTCTCCAAACTGTTCCAGCCTGTGCCTGTTACCCAGTTCCAAAGTCACTTCCACATTTTTAAGTATCTTTACAGTAGTACTCCACTACCTCAGTACCAATTAACTGTATTAGTCTGATCTCACACTGCCATAAGGAACTGCCCAAGATTGGGTAATTTATAAAGAAAAGCGATTTAATGGACTCACAGTTCCACATGGCTGGGAAGGCCTCAGGAAACTTACAATCATGGCAGAAGGGACAGAAGCAAGTCTTATATGGAAGCAGGCAAGAGAGTGTGGGTCTGTAAAGGTGGAACTGTCAGACACTTATAAAACCTCATCATATGTCACTCACTATCATGAAAACATCATGGGGGATGCTGCCCCCATGATCCAATTACCTCCTACCAGGTAACTTCTTCGACACATGGGGATTATTGGGATTATAATTCAAGATGAGATTGGAGTGGGGACAAAAAACCTAACCATATCACTGGTCTTAGATTTCAATTACACTAACATTTACTGTCAGGTATTGAGGGTTTCAGATGAATAAAACATGGTATGTTTCCAGTTTATAGGTGAGTGAGAGTATGACTATAATTTATGCCAGGCAATAACAATATTACACAAAACACCTCAACACATAATTATTTAATAATGTAAGTACAATGTGAAAGGTATAAGGGGATCGTGTAATAGAATGAGAAGGAATAAACACTGTGCCCCCCTTCATTTACCTGGTCTCATTACACTGGTCTCTTTATTGTGCCTTTAACTTACTACATATATCCCAGCATCAGGGCATTTTCACTTTCTCATCTCTCAGGAATGCACTTTCCTCAGATATTTGCCTTCCTTGATCTCTGGCTTATTTATAATCTTGGCTTCAAAGTAATCTTCAATAAGGCTTTCTGAATACCCTATCTATGTGTACTCTGTCTGTCACTCTGATTTTTTATAGTGATTTTGTATTATTTACTTCTGAGTAACACGTATATTTATTTGGTTATTTTTGTGCCTTTTATTAGAATACAAACACTTTGAAGGCCAAGGATTTCTTTATTTTGTTCAATCCTGCAACCTCATACCTAGCAATATATAGCAGATTCTCAAATATTTGTTGAATGAAAGAAAGAATGAGTGAATATTATAATAGGAAGAAATTAGAAGACAATAAAATGTTGTGATATTTTAGCTAAGTATTGAAAAATTAAGAGGGTTTCTTTTTTTTTATTATACTTTAAGTTCTAGGGTACATGTGCACAACGTGCAGGTTTGTTACATATGTATACTTCTGCCATGTTGGTGTGCTGCACCCATCAACTCGTCATTTACATCAGGTATAACTCCCAATGCAATCCCTACTCCCTCCCCCCTCCCCATAATAGGCCCCGGTGTGTGATGTTCCCCTTCCCGGGTCCAAGTGATCACATTGTTCAGTTCCCACCTATGAGTGAGAACATGTGGTGTTTGGTTTTCTGTTCTTGCGATAGTTTGCTGAGAATGATGGGTTCCAGCTGCATCCATGTCCCTACAAAGGACACAAACTCATCCTTTTTTATGGCTGCATAGTATTCCATGGTGTATATGTGCCACATTTTCTTAATCCAGTCTGTCACTGATGGACACTTGGGTTGATTCCAAGTCTTTGCTATTGTGAATAGTGCCGCAATAAACATACATGTGCTTGTGTCTTTATAGCAGCATGATTTATAATCCTTTGGGTATATACCCAGTAATGGGATGGCTGGGTCATATGGTACATCTAGTTCTAGATCCTTGAGGAATCGCCATACTGTTTTCCATAATGGTTGAACTAGTTTACAATCCCACCAACCGTGTAAAAGTGTTCCTATTTCTCCACATCCTCTCCAGCACCTGTTGTTTCCTGACGTTTTAATGATTGCCATTCTAACTGGTGTGAGATGGTATCTCATTGTGGGTTTTTTTTGCATTTCTCTGCTGGCCAGTGATGATGAGCATTTTTTCATGTGTCTGTTGGCTGTATGAATGTCTTCTTTTGAGAACTGTCTGTTCATATCCTTTGCCCACTTTTTGATGGGGTTGTTTGTTTTTTTCTTGTAAATTTGTTTGAGTTCTTTGTAGGTTCTGGATATTAGCCCTTTGTCAGATGAGTAGATTGCAAAAATTTTCTCGCATTCTGTAGGTTGCCTGTTCACTCTGATGGTAGTTTCTTTTGCTGTGCAGAAGCTCTTTAGTTTAATTAGATCCCATTTGTCAATTTTGGCTTTTGTTGCTGTTGCTTTTGGTGTTTTACACATGAAGTCTTTGCCCATGCCTATGTCCTGAATGGTATTACCTAGGTTTTCTTCTAGGGTTTTTATGGTTTTAGGTCTAACATTTAAGTCTCTAATCCATCTTGAATTAATTTTCGTATAAGGAGTAAGGAAAGGATCCAGTTTCAGCTTTCTACTTATGGCTAGCCAATTTTCCCAACACCATTTATTAAATAGGGAATCCTTTCCCCATTTCTTGTTTTTCTGAGGTTTGTCAAAGATCAGATGGCTGTAGATGTGTGGTATTATTTCTGAGGACTCTGTTCTGTTCCATTGGTCTATATCTCTGTTTTGGTACCAGTACCATGCTGTAGACCAATAGCAGGCTCTGAAATTGAAGCAATAATTAATAGCCTACCAACCAAAAAAAATTCAGGATCAGATTAATTCACAGCTGAATTCTACCAGAGGTACAAGGAGGAGCTGGTACCATTCCTTCTGAAACTATTCCAATTAATAGAAAAAGAGGGAATCCTCCTTAACTCATTATATGAGGCCAATATCATCCTGATACCAAAGCCTGGTAGAGACACAACAAAAAAGGAGAATTTTAGACCAATATCCCTGATGAATATCGATGCAAAAATCCTCAATAAAATACTGGCAAACTGAATCCAGCAGCACATCAAAAAGCTTATCCACCATGATCAAGTGGGCTTCATCCCTGGGATACAAGGCTGGTTCAACATATGCAAATCAATAAATGTAATCTAGCATATAAACAGAACCAAAGACCAAAACCACATGATTATCTCAATAGATGCAGAAAAGGCCTTTGACAAAATTCAACAGCCCTTCATGCTAAAAACTCTCAATAAACTAGGTATTGATGGAACATATCTCAAAATAATAAGAGCTATTTATGACAAACCCACAGCCAATATCATACTGAAGGAGCAAAAACTGGAAAAATTCCCTTTGAAAACTGGCACAAGACAGGGATGCCCTCTCTCACCACTCCTATTCAACATAGTGTTGGAAGTTCTGGCTAGGGCAATCAGGCAAGAGAAAGAAATCAAGGGTATTCAGTTAGGAAAAGAAGAAGTCAAATTGTCCCTGTTTGCAGATGACATGATTGTATATTTAGAAAACCCCATAGTCTCAGCCTAAAATCTCCTTAAGCTGATAAGCAACTTCAGCAAAGTCTCAGGATACAAAATCAATGTGCAAAAATCACAAGCATTCTTATACACCGGTAACAGACAAACAGACAGCCAAATCATGAATGAACTTCCATTCACAATTGCTTCAAAGAGAATAAAATACCTAGGAATCCAACTTACAAGGGATGTAAAGGACCTCTTCAAGGAGAACTACAAACCACTGCTCAGTGAAATAAAAGAGGACACAAACAAATGGAAGAACATACCATGCTCATGGATAGGAAGAATTAATATCATGAAAATGGCCATACTGTCCAAGGTAATTTATAGATTCAATGCCATCCCCATCAAGCTACCAATGGCTTTCTTCACAGAATTGGAAAAAACTGCTTTAAAGTTCATATGGAACCAAAAAAGAGCCCGCATCTCCAAGACAATCCTAAGTCAAAAGAACAAAGCTGGAGGCATCATGCTACCTGATTTCAAACTATAATTAAGAGGGTTTCTATAGCAGTATGGGAGGTATAAAGAAAGACGCTTTTCGTCTTATTAAGCTTTAGTCCGTTAGATTCCTCATGGGGAGGGTATTCTTAAAGATCATACCTCTCCCACAGTGAGAGGATTCTTTTAAGTTTTGGGACCAGGAAGTTTTTCTGCCCCTCCATTAATGGTAGAGGTATTTTTATTATTGTTGTTGTTTTGTTTTTGTTTTTTAGTTTTTTCTTCTGTTAGCTGCCATAAGTCTTCGTCTGCTCCTTGGGGAAAGAGGGTTTACTTTTATTTTCCAGTTACACAAGTCTTCTGTTCAATAGAGGAGAAAAATCAAATAGCAAAATCTGTTGTTGTCCCCAAGGCCTGCCCCTGTGGGAGGCATTCTTCAGCTTCTTCATTGTCCCAGTAGTTCTCTTGAGTAACTGGTGAAGTCCATGGAGAAGGATTTGTAAGTGAACACAAACTCCTCTTTTGTCTATGAGTCCCAGGATCTCTACACTGTCATACTAGCCTACATTTGGCCTCTAGCATTTTATTAAACATTGTAGCTGTATTCGTACCATTCTGTATGGCAGTTCCATCTTCCTCCTCTGCTCTACTGAAAGTAATCCAGAACTCATGTCATATCTCTGCTTGTAGGCCTTGCCCTACTTTAGATTTAAGGCTATTTGGTTGTCCTGAGACCTCTGCCTTTCAAGGGTTTGAAAAGAAGTTATGGTTTAATGGATTATAATGGCTTTAGGCTGTCATTAAGATATAAGCAATCACTTCACAGCTTTTTACATTGTATTTCAAATCTTCTGCCCCTCCAATCCTTTTTATTTCATTTATTTTTATTTTTATATTTTGAGACAGAGTCTCACTCTGTCACCCAGGTTGGAATGCAGTGGCATGATCTCCACTCACTGCAACCTCCACCTCCCGGATTCAAGCGATTCTTCTGCCTCAGCCTCCTGAGTCGCTGGGATTACAGGTGCACGCCAGCATTCCCAGCTAGTTTTTGTATTTTTAGTAGAGATGGGGTTGCGACATGTTGGTCAGGCTAGTCTCGAACACCTGCCTCGGCCTCCCAAAGTGCTGGGATTACAGGTGTGAGCTACCGTGTCTGGCCCAATCCTTTTTATTTTTATTTATTTTATTTGAATGTATTTACTGCATTTTACTTTTATTTAAGCAGGGAGTTTCTTGTTTCCTATAAATTTAATGGTATGTATATTATTCAAAAGCTTTTATATATCAGAATATTGAAATGACAAATGACATGTGGGTAAATACGAAGCTCTTTATATATATACACACATATATGCACACACACACACATATATATATAGTTCAACTTGGATTTCCGGTTTAGGAGATACATGTGAAGGCTTTTTACATGAATATTTTCATGTCACTGGGGTTTGGTGTACAAATGGTTGTGTCACCCAGGTAGTGAGTATAGTACTCAATAGGCAGCTTTTTAACCCCTACCTTTCTCTCACCCTCCCCACTCAAGTAGGCCTCGGTGTCTACTCTTTCTTCCTTGTTCCCAGTGTACTCAATGTTCTGTTTCTGCATTAGTTCACTTAGGATAGTGGCCTTATGTCCCACCGATGCTGGTGCAAATAATAATAATAATTCTTATTTTAGCTTGTTCTCACACTGCTAATAAAGACATACCTGAGACTGGGTAACTTATGAAGGAAAGAGGTTTAATTGACTCACAGTTCATCATGGCTGGGGAGGCCTCAGGAATCTTACAATCGTGGTGGAAGGGGAAGCAAGCACATCGTTCTTCACATGGTTGCGGCAAGGAGAAATGCCAAGCCGAAGGGGAAAAGACTCATAAAACCACCAGAACTCATGAGCACTCACTAAATATCACAGGAACAACAGGAGGGTAATCACCACCATGATTAAATTACCTCCCACTGGGTCCCTCCCACAACATGTGGACATAATAGGAACTCCAAGATGAGATTTGGGTGGGAACACAGTCAAACCATATCAATTTTGTTCTTTTTTTTAATGGCAATATAGTATTCCATAGTGCATATATACCACATTTTCTTTCTCCAGTCCACCATTGATGGGCATCTAAATTGACTCCATGCCTTAGCTATTATGAATAATTCTGTGATGTACATATGAGTGCATGTGTCTTTTTGGTAGAATGATTTATATTTCTTTTGGTATATACTCGTTAATAGGATTGCTGGGTTGATTGATGGTTCTGTATTAAGTTATTTGAGAAATTTCCAAACTGCTTTCCACAGTGGCTGAACTAATTTGTATTCTCACCAGCAGTGTATAAGCATTCCTTTTTCTCTGAATCCTCAGCAACATCCCTCATATTTAGACTTTTTAATAATAGCTATTCTGAGTGTTGTAAGGTGTTACCTCATTGTGGTTTTGATTTTCATTTTTCTAATGATTAGTAGTGCTGAGCATTTTTTCATATGCTTGTTGACCATGCTGTATATATTCTTTTAAGATGTGTCTGTTTATGTGCTTGGCCCATTTTTTAATGGGGTTCTTTGCATTTTGCTTGTTGATTTGTTTAAATTCCTTACAGATTCTGGATATTAGACCTTTATGGGATGCATAATTTGCAAATATTTTCTCCTATTCTGTAGGTTGTTTACTCTGTTGAGAGTTTCTCTTGCTGTGCAGAAGTTCTTTAATTAGGTCTAACTACTATTTTTGATTTTGTTGCAATTGCTTTTAGGGATTTCATCATAAAATCTTTGCCAGTGCCTATGTCTAGAATGCTATTTCGTAGGTTTTCTTCAAGGTTTTTAAAATAGTTTCAGGTCTTACATATAAGTATTTAATCCTATCTTGAGTTTATCTTCATAGATGGTGAAAGGAAGGGGTCCGGCTTCAATCTTCTGCATGTGGCTAGCCCAGTTATCCCAGCCCTGTTTATTGAATAGGGGGCCCTAATCCCATTGTTTGATATTGTAGACAATAGCAAGGTTATTGTTGTAGGTGTGTGGCTTGTAAGTTGTAGGTGTTTGGTTTTATTTCTGGGTCCTCTAACCTGTTCCATTGGTATATGTGTCTGTTTTTGTACCAGTACCATGCTGTTTTGATTACTGTATCCTTGTAGTATAATTTGAAGTTAGTTAGTGTGATGCCTCCAACTTTGTTCTTTTTTGCTTAGAATGACTGTGGCTGTCGAGCTCTGTTTTTGTTCCATATTAATTTCAGCATTGCTGCTTCTAATTCTGTAAAAAAATGGCATTAATAGTTTGATAGCAATATAATTGAAGTGTAAATTACTATCAGCAGTATGACCATTATAATGCTATTGATTCTTCCTATCCATGAGCCTGGAGTGTTCTCCCATTTGTTTATATTGTCTCTGATTTCTTTCAGCCATGTTATATAATTTTTATTGTAGAGATCTTTCACCTCCCTGGTTAGCTGCATTTCTAGATATTTTATCCCTTTTGTCACTATTGAGAATGGTTGTATTTGGCTTTCAGCTTGTTCATTATTGGTGCATAGAAATGTTGCTAACTTCTATACATTGATTTGTCTCCTGAAACTTGAGTGGAATGGTTTTTCAGTTCTAGGAGCCTTTGGGCAGAGACTATGGAGTTGTCTCTGTAAAGAATCAAATTATCTACAAAGATAGTAAATTTATCCCCATCTCTTCCTATCTGGACGTTGTATTAGTATGTTCTCATACTGCTGTAGAGAAGTATCTGAGACTGGGTGATTTATAAAGAAGAGAAATTTAATTAGCTTACAGTTCTACAGGCTGTATAGGAGGCATAGTAGCTTCTGCTTCCAGGGAAGCCTCAGGAAACTTACAAATATGGCAGAAGGCAAAGGGGAAGCAGGCACGTCTTATATGGCTGGAGCAGGAGGAAGAGAGAGAGTGGTGGAGGTGCCACATACTTTTGAACAACCAGATCTCATGAGAACTCACTATTGCCATGACAGCACCAAGGGAGATGGTGTTAAACCAAGAGAAACCAACCACCCCCATGATCCAATCGCTTCCCACCAGGCCCCACCCCCAGCATTGGGGATTACATTTCAACTTGAGATTTGGTTAGGGATACAGATCCAATCCATATCAGTTGCCTTTCATTTGCTTTTCTTGTCTAATTGTCCTTACTAGGACTTCCAGCAATATGTTAAATAGGAGTCGTGAGAGTGGACATCATTTTCTTGTTCTGGTTCTCAAGTGGAATGTTTCCAGCTTTTGCCTGTTTAGTATGGTGTTGGTTGTTGGTTTGTCATAGATGGTTATCATTTTGAGATATGTTCTTTCAATGCCTATTTTGTGGAGAATTTTTAACATGAAGGGATGTTGAATTTTATAAAAAGCTTTTTCTGCATCTATTGAGATGATCATGTGATTTTTTGTTTTTAGTTCTGTTTATGTGATAGATCATATATATTGATTTGTATATGTTGAACCAACCTTTCAACATGGTTGAAATCCTGTTGAAATCCTGAAATAAAGATTACTTGATCATGGTTTATTGATATTTTTATGTGTTGCTGGATTGGATTTGATAGTATTTTGTTGAATACTTTTGTGTCTATGTTCATCGAGGGTATCGGTCTTAAATTTTCTTTTTTCCTTGTGTCTCTGCCAGATTTTGATATCAGAATGCTGCTTGCCTCATAGCATGATTTAGGGAAGAGTCAATCCTCCTCAGTTTTTTGGAGTGATTTTTGTATAATTGGTTCCAGCTCTTCTTAATCTGTCTGGTAGAATTTGGCTGTGAATCTAAATGTTCTAGGGTTTTTTTTTTTTCTAGTTTCTAGGTTTTTAAATACTAATTCAATTTTTGAACCAATTATTGGTCTGTTCAGGATTTAGTATCTTCACATTTCAATCTTGGGTGGCTGTATATTTTCAGGAAGTATTAATTTCTTCTAGGTTTTCTAGTTTGTGTCCATTGAGGCATTCATAATGGTCTTTGAGGGCTTTTTTATATTTCTTTTTTCTTTTCTTTTTGTTTTTTTTGTTTCTTTGTTTGTTTGTTTTAGGCAGAGCCTTGCTGTGTTGCCCAGGCTGGAGTTCAGTGGCTTGATCTTGGCTCACTGCAACCTCTGCCTCCCTGCAACCTCTGCCTCCCAGGTTCAAGCAATTCTCCTGCCTCAGCCTCCTGAGTAGCTGGGATTTCAGGCATGTACCACCATGCCTGGCTAATTTTTGCATTTTTGTAGAGACGGGGTTTCGCCATGTTGGCCAGGCTGGTCTTGAACTCCTGAACTCAAATGATCTGCCTGCCTCAGCCTCCCAAATTGCTGGGATTACAGGCATGAGTCACCACGATTGGCCAGTTTTTTATATTTCTATGAGGTAATATTGTCACATTTCTCATTTCTGATTGTGTTTATTTGGATCTTCTTTTTCTCTTTATTAATCTAGCTAACCATCTATCAATCTTATTTACTCTTTCAAAAAACGAACTTTTGGTTTCATTGATATTTGATATGGATTTTTGTGCCTTAATTTCCTTCAGTTCAACTCTAATTTTGGTTATTTATTTCCTTCTGCTAGCTTTGGGGTTGGTTTGCTCTTGTTTTTCTAGTTTCTCTAAGTGTGATGTCATGTTGTTAATTTGAGATTTTTCTAACTTCTTGATGTAGGCATTTAGTGCTATAAACTTTCATCTTAACACTGCTTTGTGTCCCAGAAATTCTGGCATGTTGTATCTTTGTGTTCATTAGTTTCAAATAATATTTTGATTTCTGCTTCAATTTCATTTTTACCCAAAAGTCATTCAGGATCAGGTTGTTCAATTTCCATGTAATGGTATGGTTTTGAGAGATCTTCATAGTATTGATTTCTATTTGTATTGCACTGTGATCCAATAGTGTGGTTGGTAGGACTTTAGGTGTTTTGAATTTGTGGAGAAGTGCTTTATGGCTGAGGATGTGGCTGATCTTAGAGTTATGTGTATGTGCAGATGAGAAGAAAGTATACTTTTATTTTGGGGGGGCAAATAGTACTATAGATGTCTGTTAGGTTCATTTGGTTAGCTGTTGAGCTTAGGTCTCAAATTTTTTTGTTAGTTTTCTGCCTTAATAATTTGTCTAGCGCTGTCAGTTTGGTCTTGATATCTCCCACACTTATGTGGTTATCTAAGTTTCTTAGTAGGTCTCTGAGAACTAGTTTAACAAATCTGGGTGCTTGAATGTTGGGTACACATATACTTAGGATAGGTAAGTCTTCTTGTTAAATTGAATCCTTTACCATGATGTAATGCCCTTTTTTGTCCTTTCATAAATGTTGTTGGCTTAAAGTCTGTTTTGTCTGAAATAACAATAGCAATGCTTGCTCTTGTTTGTTTTCTGTTTGCTTGATAGAACTTTCTCCATCCTTTCATTTTCAGCTTAGTGTAGTCATTGCAAATAAGATGGGTCCCTTAAAGCCAGCAAACAGTTAGGTCTTGCTTCTTTATTCGACTTGCCTTTCTCTGTCTTTTAAGTGGGATATTAAGTGCATTCACATTCAAGGTTAATACTGATATATGATCATTTGATACTGTCATCATGTTGTCAGCTGGTTGTTACATAGGCTTGATTGTATGGTTTTTTACAGCGTCAGTGGGCTATAAACTTAAGTGTGTTTTTGAGGTGGCAGGTAACAGCTTTCATTTCCATGTTTAGCACTCCCTTAAGGATCTCTTGTAAGGAAGTTCTTGTGGTAATGAATTCCTTTTGCATTTGTTTGTCTGAAAGCATTTTATTTCTCCTTAGCCTAATTAGAGAAGCTTAATTGGGATGGATATAAAATTATTAGTTGGAATTTCTTTTTTTTAAGGATGTTGAATCTAGGCTCCCAATCTCTTCTGGATTGTATGGTTTCTGCTGAAAAGTCTGCTATTAGCCTGATGTGATTTCCTTGGTATGTAACTTGTCTCTCTCTGGCTGCCATTAAAATTTTTTCTTTCACGTTGACTTCAGAGAATCTGAGGGCTGTGTGTCTTGCGGGTGGTCATCTTGTATAGTACCTTACAGGGGTTGTGGGAATTTTCTGAATTTGCATGTTGACTTCTCCAGCAAGGTTTGAGAAATTTTTGTGGACAATATCTTCAAATCTGTTTACCAAGTTGCTTGCTCCTTCTCCATCTTTTTCAGGAATGCCAATGAGTTGTAGGCTTGACCTCTTTATATAATCCTGTATTTCTTGCAGGCTTTGTTCATTTTGTTTTGTTCTTTTCATATTTTTGTCTGCCTGTGTTGGTTCAAAGGAGTGGTTTCAGAGCTCTGACATTCCAAGCATAGTCTATTTTATTATTAATGCTTCTGATTGCATTCTGAAATTCCTGCAGTAAATTTTTCATTTCCAAAAGTTCAGTTTTGTTCTTTCTTAAAATGGATATGTCACCTTTAACTCTTGGACTGTTTACTGTTTTCCTTAGATTGGGTTTCAGCTTTCTCCTAATCTCAGTGAGCTTCCTTGCCATGCAGATTCTGGATTCTGTCTCTCATTTCAGCCATTTGTGTCTGGTTAAGAACCACTACTGGGGAGTTAATGTGGTTATTTGCAGATAAGAAGACATTCTGGCTTTTACAGTTATCAGAGTTCTTTTGCTGGTTCTTTCTCGTGTGAGTGGGTTGATATTCCTTTAATCCTTGAGGTTTCTGTCATTTGGAATGGGCTTTTTGCTTAGATATTCTTTGATGCCCTTGAGGGTGTGACTGCAGTGTAAGTTAAATTTAGTCAATTGGCTTCATTGCTGGATGCTTTCAGTGGATCAAGGCTTGGCTTAGCACTTCTGGGCTGCATGCTTTTGCCCTAGGGGGCTAGAACCAAGCCTGTGGCTTTGTCCTCTGGCCCCTCAAGTTTAAGCACCTGCTGCACTGGAGAGACCATGGTGTTCCCAGTCTTCTCTACCAACACTCCGATGGGAGCTGCCAGCAAAAGCTCTTTGATGAAGCAGTGGTGGGGCTCTGTGCAGATGCAAGCTGTTAGGGTGGCAGTAGGAGGCTGTGAATGAGTGTGTACTGGTGAGGGAAGGCTGTGGGTAGGTGAACACGGTGGGGGTCAGTCTGCAAAAGCACTCTGATGGGCAGGCCAAATCTGCTGGCAAAAGAGCTATGATGGCAGCTTTTGGCAAACACTTCAATTGGGCAGCTGAGGTTGTACTGCAAGTGGGTGCAACCAGGTAGGTACTCTTGGAGAGGCTGGCAGGTAGGCAGGCACTCAGAGATCAGATTGGCCCCATCTCACGGGCAAGGCAGCCCTGTCCAGGTATAAGTCCTTGTGCTCAGCGACTTAGTGCAGGATTCCCAGCTTCCTCCCCCTCAGCCTGTCTACTCTCAATGAACTCTGTCTACTCTCAGTGTCTTCTTTCTGAAGATCTGTTTGGAGTCTGTCAGTCTACTTGATGGTCTGGTTTCTCTCAGTGTGGGAAGTTCTTCCTAGCTGCAGATAGCTGGCCATCTTGGTTCCTATGCAAAACTCTTTTAAATGAAAAATTTATCTCTTTGGAAATGATATTCAGCATGAAATGTGCTATTTGGAGTGCTGGTATCACTTTGATATTTTCCCCATTATAGGTGACAAAACTTTTTTTTCCCCCTGGATGTCTTTTGTATTTCTATCCTTAACTTCAAAGGCTTTTAAAATAAATGTTACCACTGTAGATAAATAGATAGTAATTATTACTTATCCTTTTATCCCTCAAATACTGTACTTTTGCCTGCAAGTTCTAGGTTTTCTGTATTTCAAACATGTGTTTTCAAAAAATTTGATAAATTTATTCTGTTCTTCTTTTCTTTAGTACTATCAATTATGCTTCTGTCCTACTTCCTTATCTGTCATTCATATATAGGCATACCTCATTTTATTGTATTTCTTTATTGTGCTTCACAGATATTGCATTTTTTTACAAGCTGAAGGTTTGCGGCAACCCTATGTTCAGCTTCTATTGGTGCCCTTTATCCAACAGTGTGTGCTCACTTTGTGCCTCTGTTACATTCTTGGAACATTTTCACAGTATTTCAAAGTTTTTCATTATTATTATGTCTGTTCTGGTGATCTGTAATCAATGATTTTTGATGTTACTATTGTAATTTTGTTGGAGTGTCATGGACCTCACCCATGTAAGAGAGCAAACTTAATTTATAAATGTTGTGTGTGTTCTGACTGCTCCACCCTTCAGCTGTTCCCTCATCTTTCTCCCTTTTCTTGGGACTTCCGTGACACAACAGCATTGAAATTAGACCAACATCCCTGTCTCCATAACATGAAAGTGCAAGGTGAAGCCACAAGTGGTAGTGTAGAAGCTGCAGCCAGTTATCCAGAAGATCTTAGATAAGATCATTGATGAAGGTGGTTACACTAAAACACACACACACACACACACACACACAAAAAAAAAAAACAACAGATTTTTGATACAGACAAAACAGCCTTACACTGGAAGAAAATGCCATCTAAGACTATAACGTCTAGGAGCTTTAAAACTTCAAAGGATAGACTGACTTTCTTGTTAGGATCTAATGCAGCTGGTGACTTTATGTTGAAGCCAGTGCTCATTTACCATTCTAAAATTCCTAAAGCCCTTCAGAATTTTTCTAAAACTACTATGCCCTTGCTCTATAAATTAAACAAGAGTGGCTGACATCACATCTGTTTATGGCATGTATTACTAAATATTTTAAGTCCATTGTTGAGACCTACCACTTAGAAAAAAAAAAAATCCTTTCAACATATCACTGTTCATTGAAAGTGTAGCTAGTCACCAAAGAGCTCTGATGGAGACATACAAGATTAATGTTTTCATGCCTGCTAACACAGCGTCTGTTCTGTAGCCCATGGATCAATAAATAATTTTGACTTTCAAGTCTTATTATTTAAGAAATGCATTTTGTAAGTCTATAACTGCCATAAACAGTGATTCCTATGACAGATTTGCACAAAGTAAATCCAAAACCTTCTAGAAAGTAATTACCATTCTAAACGCCATTCAGAACATTTGTGGTTCATGGGAGGAAATAAAAGCATCAACATTAACAGGAGTTTGGAATAAGTTGATCTCAACTTTAATGGATTTCTTTGAGGGGTTCAAGACTTGAGTGGAGTACATGATAGATATAGTGGAAATAACACGATAATTAGAATTGCAAATGGAGCCTGAAGATGGGCCTGATTTGTTGCATTTTTCATGATAAAACTTCAACAGATAAAGAGTTGCTTCTTATGCATGAGCAAAGAAAGTGGTTTCCTGAGAAAGAATCTACTCCTGCTAAAGAGCTATGAACACTGTTGAAATGACAATAAAGGATTTAGAATATTACATAATATTACATAAACTTAGTTCATAAATCAGAAGCAGGGCTTGAGAGGATTAACTCCAATTTTGAAAGAAGTTCTGCTAGGGTAATGTGCTATCAATCAGCATGGTATGCTACAGAGAAATCTTTTGTGAAAGGAAGAGTCAATTGATTCAGTAAAATTCACTGTTGTCTTCTTTTAGGAAATTCTCACAGCCATTCCAACCTTTAGCAACCACTACCCTGTTCAGTCAGCAGCCACCAACACTGGCAAGACTCTCCACTAGCAAAAAGATTAGCATTCTCTGGAGATTCGGATGATTGCCTTTTTAACAATAGAGCACTTTTAAAATAAGATACTTTTTTAGACATAATGCAGTTGTTCACTTAGTAGACTACAGTGTAGTATACGTATAACTATTATATGCAATGGAAAAGCAAAAAATTCATGTGGCTTGTTTTATTGCAGGACTTGCCTTATTGCTGTGATCTCGAACTCATCTGCAGTATCTCCAAGGTATGTTCTATTTTATTCTCCTATTTATTTTTTTCACAGTTATCTTTTTATTAGTTCAATTTAGTTTTTTACTTATTTATTTTATTTTAATGCAAAAAATATTTGAGATGATTCAATTTTATTTTATCTAAGACACCTGAGTTTTGAAAAATAATATTGTCTTCTAAAACTTGTGGCAATTTTTCTGATATATGATGTTTATCTTAATTTTATTATTATGTGTCTTTTATCCAATTTTTTGAATCATATCTATTTATCGATTCTCTATTCTTTCCTTTCTAATCATTACTAATGTTTTTTGATAGAGCATTTATATTTGAAATAGATCTACTGAATTATATACTTGTTGGATGGGTCAGGGAATACATTAAGTATTTAGAACTTTCAACTATGGTTTTCTGCCTCAGAACTCAAATATTGTGTTTTCTTCTCTGGAGGTGTATCTACTCTAGTTTTATACTTTCTTTTTGTTTGGAAAAACAAATGGTTCATGTAACTCACAGTGAAGTTTCTAAAATGGCAAAAGTTCTATTGGGTAATCGTTCAGCTGTTTGAATCTTTCTAATTCATTCATCAGCTTTGAATGAGGAAGCATACAGAAGATACTAGATCCCATGCTTTGAGTTGTCACAGCCAATGCAAAATTTAGTACAGATAGCCTGAAGTTCAGATTTATGAGAATAATACATTTTTTCCCTTAGACACTAGGTTTTGAAGTGACTTATTACACAGCAATGTGCAACTGGAAGAATCTTATATGCCCACAGTGAAAGGGGCAGTTTGAATTCTCTACACATTTCCTAATTTTGGTCTCCTTGCAATTGAACTGGGTACCTAGTCTTCACACAATCAAGTGTAGGAAGTAATATTCTATCACTGTTTCTGGTGAGGAAATTTTGACTATATACTTGGGTACCATGTGAATATTCCATTTGTTAATATTTTGTAGTAGTTTGACTACATGACCACAGTTTTAAAAGAGCTATGATAGTCTACGGGTAAGTTAGAAAGCCAACCAGAGTAGAATTTATTAACTAATATTAAGAAATAATAACTTGAATGAAAAAAGAATTAAAGTAGATCAGCCATTATAAACTCTTTCTCTCACCTTTATTTCTTTTACTATAAATTCACTGGCATCTTTTCTATGTGGACAGGAAAGCATATTCTATATTGGACCTTAATTCATTTCTTTCAAACACTCTAGAAAACAGAGAATATAATAACTTTTCAATTTTAACACAATATGCATTCAAGGATACTTTTCGTCCATGGCCTTGAACTATGAAAAACTTTATGTAAGATGCAATTTAGCAGAGATAAAAATATAGAGCAAATTAGAATTAGCTTTAAGGTGGCCAGTATTAATTTTTTGGAGTACCACCGCTGTTCCTGAAGACTCAAAACCAACAGCCTGTGCAACATATCTAAACATTGTCAATGGCTGACATTATTTGGTAGTCTCATGATAAGAGCTACCATTATGTGAGTGGCTTGAGAGTCCATTAAATCTAGAGTCAATCTGAATCTCTTCTTTCATTTTTGTGTGCCATGGGAGATCAATAAAATTGCATTTGATTTAGACTGTACATGAAAGAGAAGGAAAAAGTGTCCTTATGCACCCACTCAAATGATAAAACAAATGAATTTATAAAGGTTGAAGCTTATAGTATTAATAGCAGGCTGTGAAGTCACAAATATGTTTGTTGTACCATCAGAATTGTAAATGACATAATCACGTTTATGATCTTATGTTTCTTCACGTTTACTATGCCTGCTCTTCTAGTGACATTGCTGAGCCCTGCTTTGGTTTTTCTCTCACACATGATATTCTAATTGCAGAAATCCAATTCCTCCATGCAGTTCAGGTCTCAGTGCTGCAGAAGTTTCTATTTTGATATTGGACCTTTCAATAGTAATGACCCCTTAAAGGAGATAAACAACCTTAACTTTTATTTTTTTCATATCTAGTTGTTTAGCATAGTAGAAGTATTTAGCTCTAAGCCACCAGTAACTTTTTATGTTTAAATAACCAATCATAATTTACTTTCTTTACAATTCCTAATTAGCAGCATCAATGCCTGAACTAGACTTAAAGCAGGACAGGGAAAATGTTTCTGAACTTTCAGAAATTTACTGACCTGCATTACTTTAGGGTGAGATTCAAAGACTTGTTGGAGAATAAAGTTCAGAAGAACACCTGTTCTCCAGGTCTTCCTTTTCCTACCTAGATAATAGTGAGAATTCAAGAAAAAATGTGCTGAACAATGTGCTCCAAAGTTATTATATTTATCATTTGGTTCAATAGGAATATCAGAGTCTTGAAGTGCTAACAGATTTTTAAAGGCCTTCTGAATCTATCAAGGATCAATTATAAGCCATCTACCTTGAAGATTGAAATATGTTATTCCAGTTCAATACAAGATGGAAGAATAGGAAATCTGCAGTTCTGAATCCCATGTGATTGAGGATGATACAACCTCTGATGCCCAGTGTTTCCTTTATTCCTTTATTCAGTTAGTCACTTTATTGAACACACAATGTATAAGTTAATATACCCAAAGTATCACTTATATTGCGTATATAACGCTTAGTAGAGGGGGTTCCATAAATAAAGTAAAAACAAATCTCTTACCAATGAATAGGAGAATTGAATTAGTTTATTTCTACAATTCTTTGAGATAAGACTGCGACGTACTATATGGGTGTGCATACATATGTTTGTATGTATGTATGTAAGTGCATGTTTGTTTGCTTATTCTCTATCCTTAATAGCTGGTAGAATACATTCATGTTCAGGACTTGGCATGTTCTTATTCTAAATTTTAGAGTTTTATTCTAAATTTTAGAGTTCCCAACAAACTGAATGTTGGGCACCAGATCTTTCTTTTTGTTTTGAAGAGGAAGTAAATGGTTATGTTCTGTGGCGTGAGGAGGATCCGTGCTTCACCTGGCATCCAGGATTCAACTGAGCTCAGCAGAGCTTCGAGTTGCCTATGCCGTCATCAGGGTGCAATACTTATTAGCTAGCTGAGGAAAAAACACCTACATTTTTGTTCAATATTCTCTTCTTTAGGCTTTAGTGCCCCCAGTTGTCATGGAGCCTGTAGTAGCTGCTTATGAATTCCAGGTCCTTATCCCACCTCTGCTACCTGTGACGTCATCTTTCCCTTCATAGGACAATGATGCAATCATAATTTATAATACAGAGATTCGAGTTTTACAAAAATCTCTGTTTTCATGAACTCTGCTGTGCATAAATCCCTTAGAGAATTCCTCCAGTGATACTGAAACTTTGCTGTCCTTTTCAAATGAAACAATTGCCAGGGTCATTGCACCAGTTGGACCTAGGTGGGTTTTGTGGGCTGCTGAGGAATAGAATGGAAATTCTATTCAAAGTAAATGAAGTAACCATGATATGCTGCCCCTACCCTAGAAATAATTCAGTTATTTGAACATGAGTTCCTGCCACAAGCTTAGCTGTTATATGATTGTTAATAAATACTTTTGCTTCCCTATCTGTGTCTCTTGCTGATATACCTTGCCTAGCTCCATCCTGTCTGTGACCCCTGTACCAGGGTTCTGGTTAAGACACATAGATTATTACAAACAAACACTCAAAGCCTGCTCTGCCACTGCAGTCAGGCTTGTGCATAGTAAAATGTCTTCCCAAGTCAGTTTGCAAACATATTGACGTTAGTGATCAAAAAGCATCATCTGGTCCCATAGGAACCTAGTGATACCCATAATTATGAATAACTGGAAATTCTATCCCAATCATTTCATAGCTTGATATTGCTAAGTGTTGCCCCTCCATCAAACATCACCAAAATTAACCTTTAGGGAACAGTTCTTTAATATATTTTATTAATATATTATTCTTGAGGTTTGTAAAAAATATATACGCCTTGGGAGGCCAAGGTGGGCAGATCACGAGGTCAGGAGATCGAGACCATCCTGGCTAACATGGTGAAACCCTGTCTCAACTAAAAAATAACAAAACATTAGCCAAGCGTGGTGACAGGCTCCTGTAGTCCCAGCTACTTGGGAGGCTGAGGCAGGAGAATGGCGTGAACCCGGGAGGCGGAGCTTGCAGTGAGCTGAGATTACACTACTGCACTCCATCCTGGGTGACAGAGCGAAACTCTGTCTCAAAAAAAATCTATATACGTATATACATATATATATATATTTACCAAATATATTCTAGTATAGGTCAAAAATATATTCGTCAAAAATGTGGAAATATGTTACTGAATATATATAATTATCACATATATTTCATTATTAATAACTTATTGATGATTATTATATTAATATTAAGAAAACAATTTAAGGACATATTTTCTACGAATACCTTTTTAGGAGTTACAGACTCTTTCCCTCTCTGCCCCTGAATCTCCAGCCACAGCAAGAGAGCTTGACTGAAATAAATGTAAATATTTCATAAAATGAAGCCATAAAAATGTGAAACTGGTCAAGTTAAGAAAAATAGTTATAGGAAACAAGTAAATTTAGAAAAAAAATCATTCAGTAAATGACGCATTTATTAAATTGCCTTTTGGTGAATTGGTCATTAGTGAAATGACCTGCTTTTTCTCCGAACATTCCTCCTCCCATACCTCAGGCAAGGTCTCCTGTGGTGACTCATATCTTCATCAGTTCACCTTACCTTTTTGTTCTTTCAGCCTCAAATACTTTGCATGTGATTCTCTTTATTAGAGATTTCTAATGGAAAATGAAAACATTGTTTCTATTTCCAAGTGGAACCTGCATGACATAGAAGGGGAGAGTGTTTGAAGGGAAGAGAAAAGCACATACAAATGGAGAGGAAAGGATGACCTCGCCATCTCAGAGTGTGGTCAATACCGTGTAATGCTAATGTGTGAGATGGTTGTGGGATAAAATCAGGGGTTTCAAGACAAGCAGGGATCAGATTTAAAAAAAAATGGTTTGTATTTCCATCTGTGGAGCTTGAAGTTTAACATATTGAGAAATGGGGATTAATTAGGACATTTAAATGAGAAGGGTTGCATCTGAGATTTTAATTTGAGAAAGCATATTGAAAAGCCGCAATTACTTTTGCAACAACCTAATTATAGCAGAGGATAGATAAAAGCAGAGAAAGTTAAAAGTTTATTGTGACTTCTGAACTGGAAAAGTTAGCATGGATTTATTTTTTCCTGCAAAGAGCAACTATAAACTGTGGAAATAACGTAACAAACAATTAAAGGGAAAGTCTTAAATGCGGTACAGAGTTTGGCAAACTGGTTTAACGTATATAGTTTCTAGTATCTAGACCACTTCATTCCTAAAATTATGGCTTCTTGCAGATTACACATACAGTAAGGTATTCAACTTTGGCCAAGTTTGGTTTAAAAACATTAAAAACAGGATAATATCTGGAAAAGCCTAACTGCACTAGGTAATGAATGTCACATTGTGTCATTTAAAGAGGAGATGAAGGATCTAGAAAGGTTTAAGAATTTAAGACGGAAAGGAAAAGTCGATTATAACTGGCTTCTAATATTTGAAGGTCTGATGTACAAACAATATTTTAGAGCATTTTTCTGTGGCCTAGGAAGGAAAAGTCCTACATAAACAAGAATAGATTTGAAGAAAACAGGTGCTGGGCACTGTGAGGAAGAGCTTCTCTACAATTAAAACTGTTACATATGGAAGTCTCTTCACTAGAAGATAAATTTCTTTCAGAAAATGTATTCATCAGAGTACAGATGACCATTGGCTAAGAGCATTGAAAGGAGAGTTCCCATATCACAATTGTCAAACTGCAAGGAGAAATAAATTCTCAAAGAATTGAGGCAACTTTAAAGGAGTATCTCATGTTTTAAATCACAATGTTTCTTTGGATTTGAATCCCAGGTTTTCCCTACATTACATATGCTTGTATGTAGAATGTATGTTAGAACAGCATCTGCTACATAGGAAATACTTATTATATAATATATATGACAATAGTTATTATACCTAATAATGTATATTTTATATTCAAACATATACACGTTAATGATAGTACCAATGATATCATTACGTCAAAATTTTACTCTAATGCTTAGGCAAAATTTATATGAGAGAAATAATATACACAGATTTATGAAGGTATTCAGAACTATTGCATTATATTTTATTTTTCTAATTATATGATTTGATCTATAACTGCATGTACTTTTTAAATATTATTTCATATGTACAAACTGTAGGGTAGCATAGTTCCACTAGATTCTCTATTTTTGAGGTAAGCACTGAGGAAGGGCAGCTCAAAACATAAACTTTATCATCTATTAAAATATTCCAGGCAGTAAATGTGTTAGTGTAGACTTATATAACCAAATTTTTATCAAATAATTTGATTTGGAACATTATACTAACCACTTTTGTTCACAGGGATAAATCTTACACTATCAGCTATGTGCTCAAACATGGAAGTCTTCCAAGTTAAACATTAATATTAAGCCTTTTGTTTTGAGACCTAGAATAATAAAACAAAATTAAAATTACAATGACACCTGTTTTATCCTAATTTATGCTACTGATCCCCTTATTTTCAGATTCCAATTTAATTCATCTCTTTTTTTATATTCCTTTTGAAAACAAGCCTGCATTTACCCAGTCATTTCTGCTGATTCTCTGCAAGGCTACCATTTCTCCATCCAGTCTGTGACCCACCTATATGCCCTGGTGCACACCTTATTGAGATGTAGATCAAGCTCTAATGATACTTGGCAACAGCTCATTTAAAATAAATGCAATTAAATTGGACAAAAAGCTAATAAAAACTGAAAAATAATATGGGTTATGGTAGACCAATTAGGGGAATGTTCACAATTTTCTCTAGCAAGAGAAGTCAATGTGAACTGGGTATGATGCCATAGAAAATGGAATTTTAAAAGTGATATAATTAATGCCATTCCTGAAAATGGCGTATATATAATGACTATCTTCCCTGGCTTTAAAAGTTAGATTTGATAACCAAGTGAACTCGTTAAGAATGATTTTTTAAAAGTATACACAGGGCTTAAAAGCACATACGTATGTCTATATTCAATTAAATGTTTACCGTACAGTTTACAAAATGCTGGTACTCTACTGGGTGATTTGAAGATGGAAAGAGTTGGCCATTGCTCCCGGAAAGTCTTCAGTTTATAGAAACGAGACAGGCGTATAAAGAAATTTGACCCATACATGGTAAAGAGTAGGTTCAGGAATAGGTGAAGCTAGTTACCTCGGGTACAAAGGTGAAGACAATGCCCCCCACCCCCCCCCAAAAAAAACCCTTAGTAATCAGCAGAAATCATATTTTGATGTGATTTTTTTAAAAAAATCAACATTAGTGCCAAAATCTTATAATGAAGAAAATATCAAAATTGTAAATTACTGAATTTTTGTTTTGTCTTAAGCTCTAATACAGCAGCACCACATGATATTGGTAAGAACAATCCTGAGACAGGCATAGACTAGAAAGGGGTTCTAAAGGATGAGGGCCTAGTTCCTGCCTATAGCGGGGATGAGGTATAATCTCGAAATGTTCCTAGACAAACATGAGAAACACCTTCATAGGGAGCCTGAGTTAGCTTGATGAGGATGAGAAGTCGGCAGGCATTGTAAAGCACAGCAGCATTCAGAAGAGATGTCTGTAAAAACAAGGTGATTTTGGTTTTAATATGGTCTCTACAGAAAGAAATTCTTCAAATAAAAAATAAAATAAAATGTAAATAGACAATTGCTGTGTCAGTGAGAGTTCTGAGCAAAGATGACTATACAAAAACATAAAAATACTGGTTTATTCCAAAAGTACTTAAACTTTTTCATATAAAATTTTAGGTTTTCAATTCAAACTCACATTTATTATAAGAATAACAATCTGGATACATTTATTTCTTTACAATGAAGTAACCAGATGGCCTCAGCAACACAGTTTTGCAAGAACTTTATACATAATTAAAAAAAAATTAAGAGATGGGATCTCACTCTGTCACTCAGGAGGGGAGTGCAGTGGCATGATCATAGCTCAATGAAGTCTTGAATTCCTTGGCTGAAGTGATTCTGCCACCTCAGCCTCCTGAGTAGCTGGGACTGCAGGAACACACCACCATGACCAGCTAATTTTTTAAAATTTGTAGAGACAGGGTCTTGCTACATTGCCCAGGCTGATCTCTAACCCCTGGCCTTAAGTGATCTTCCTGCCTCAGCCTCCCAAAGCTCTGGGCTTACAGGCATGAGCCACCATACCCAGCCAACTTTACAAATCTTACAGTTGATATGACTTCTTTCATATATGTTTGTCCCTTTTAAAACTGGGTAATTATATTTTCCTCCATTTGGAGTCCCTTTGCTTCAACAATCCTAAAATTTCTGATTCCTAGTTCTCTGAAAAATGTACAAGTGTATACAGGGATTGGGTTTAACTGGGTTTGGGGCTAAATCCCTAGATAATTTTTTCGGATTTATAAATGTAGAATCAATTGTCTTCGGACTGATGTAAACTGTTGGTCATTGACTATGATGTTGGAAAACAGAAGGGAAGATTTAGCAGGACTTATAGATTTTGCCATTTTGTTGAGGACATAAAATAATGTAATTTATATCACACTTTTCTGAATTGCTTTCATGTAATTGCTGTTAATTGAGCTTTTAAAATCCTTATATTGTTTATCAATAAAATAATTTTGATTGTTTATTCTCCCGTCCCTAAGAATCTTGACAAACAAACTGCTGAATTCATTCACAACAAGAGAACACATTTTTTCACTCTTCACTTCTTAGTGTCCAATTAACAGCTAAAATGCTATGTCACTATGGGGTCTTGCTGTGCTTTGTATGTTTTTTGTTTGGGCCATGGACACAAGAGATCTTACAGAGTCACAATAAAGAACCAGTTTAACTGCTTACAGAATCTAGAAAATGTGTGTATTTTATTAAAAGAGTAGTGTTACAACTGGAAGGCTTAGGAAGAGGAACAACCAGTGAACTTGAAAAATGATACACAACCCTAAGGAAGGGGTGAGACCATTCATGGGTGAACAGAAAGAACGTGTTCATTGCAATTTCCATTAAATTTAAGCTAACATATGAAAATTAAGTTTTACTAATATTTAATGTACAGATTAATTCTCATGTCCTCCAGCATCAACTGGAGTATATATGGGCTTCTTCAAGGAAAATTACAAATTTCACAATTCAAAGATTAAACAGCAATACCCTCATCTGCAAAGGATTAAAATGTATTTGTTAAGTGGATTTATGGATTATATTATCTAGTCTTAACTAAAACTAATCCTCTGAAAGTAAAGAAGTGGATTAGATAAATTCCTGAAAAGAAAACAAAATTGAAAATAATACTAATAATGTGATTCCTCGGAGATGACATTTTTATTTATATTATAAACTCTTCCTCAGCTACATTACTAGATAACAGTAATGGCAAACTAAACAGATTTGACAAAATTAGCTAAAAATTTATAAATATAAAAATGTCATTTCTAATATAGATTTGTATTCACTGTTGTTAATGGTGAACTTGTCCCAAGTACATATTTTCTATTTTATAAATTTTGCTATGTAATATACCTTTTTAACAATGGTGATTATGAATCATGTATCAAAATAAATTGAACTTCAAACTGGATTTTTAAATTGCTGTGTCTCAAAGTATTAAAACAAGATTTCCAAAGAAAAATTATCAACCACGTTGCTTTCAATAAAACGGGATAAATAATAGTTTTAGTGAGATAAAAAAAATATTTATACCATTAAAAGTTTAAATTGATTCTTGCAATATCTGTTAGTCTGTTCTCACACTGCTAATAAAGACATACCAGAAACTCGGTAATTTATAAAGGAAAGAGCTTTAACTGACTCAAAGTTTCACATGGCTGAGGAGGCCTCACACATGGTGGAAGGCCAGTGAGCAGCAAAGTCTCCTCTAATATGGCAGCAGGCAAGAGAGCTTGGGTAGGGGAAGTTTCCTTTATAAAACCATCAGATCCCATGAGATTTATTCACTATCATTAGAACAGCACAGGAAAGACCCCCCCCCGCCCCGCCTCATGATTGAAACACCTCCCACCAGGTCCCTCCCACGACAATGGGAATCATGGGAGCTACAATCCAAGATGAGATTTGGGTGGTGACACAACCAAACCATATAATGTTATACTAAATTCATTCTATCCCTTATTAATATATATATTTGTATTGTTTATGGTGTGCAGATTATATTAGCAAAATAATATTAGTATGTAATTTGTGAATAAATATATGTTCAGGTGAATAAAAAAACTCTTAAAAATTTTGTAATGGGACTGGACTTAGTGGCTGCCACCTGTAATCCTAGCACTTTGGGAGGCAGAGCCAGAGGAACACTTGAGCCCAGGAGTTCATGACCGGCCTGGACAACATGACAAGACCCCATCTCTACAAATAATTAAAAAATTAGACAGGTGTTGTGGTGGGAACCTGTAGCACCAGTTCCTCAGGAAACTGAGGTAGGAGGATTGCTTGAACCTGTAATGTTGAGGCTTCAGTGAGCTGTGATCACACTATGGCACTCCAGCCTGGGTGGCAGAGTGAGACCTTGTTTAAAAAAAAAAGAGAAAGAGAGAGAAAGTACTGAGTCTTCTCTTAGAGAAAGTTTGATAATGATAATGATATTTACTGCTAATATACATTCTGTATTTATTATATGCCTGGAAATACTCTTAGCACTTTAGACATTTTTCTCATGTGTTTCTTACAGAAGTTTTTTGAGGCATTCAGAGATTGTAGATAACAGAATGAAAAGTCGGGGCCAGAATATAAACTCTATTGTGTCTCAATCCAAAGGCCATGCCTTAACTACTGTAGAATATTGACATTATGTCTTACATCACTTGAATTAAATATGTTACGTGTGTCATCTCAAAATTAAATTGAGATTAGTTTTCCTTGACATTTTATTGTTGTGGACAACTAAGTCTAATTGTGGGACAACAAAAAGTAAAAAAATTAAAAAAAAGGTAAAATAAATAATAGCAATAATTTTTACCAACTAAATGATATATAAATGGGTATGGAACAGTATGAAAAGAGTAATTTAAAATATAATCAGATATCTTAAGCAGATGATTCTGAATCCTGAATATACATTTCATATGTAAAATATGTATATATGAAAAGTTAAATTCAACTTGAAAAGTGATTCAACAGTCCATTTATATTTTTGGGATCTAATTCTTCAACTACGCTAGAAAATAAAGCCATATCGAAGATTAGTTACGGAGGTAAAATCTAATCCATTAGTCTGATTTATTCTCTTAATTAGATTTGCATTTGAAAGACTGAGCCTTTGGTTTCATTTTACTTAAATACTGCATTTGCATTCTTTCACACCCACATTTAGGCTCTATTCATTGTATAAATATTAATAGTTAATATAATTTATATTCTAGGTTAAAAATGACAATAATAAAACTGACTTGCATTTTAGATTTTATAAGGAAATTTAGAGGCCCTTAAATCGAATTTTATGCCAATATTTCTAATACCTTACAACCAACTTCTAAAATATCCCCCTGAATTAATGTTGACCTTGTATCTCTAGCACAGATTTATTGGAATTAGAGTTACCAAATTCATCCTATCATTCTTATAGAATTTTAAATTTTTGGAAAATACCCCAGCCATGATTATCAAAATGTGATGACACTTTGTGGTTTTCCTTCACCTACTTCTGTAGCACTCAAATCAGGAAGTTTAGAAATTGAATAGTTCTCAGCATGTGTCCGTTGACAAATTAATTCTTTCAACTGAGAATTATTTAATTATTCTGAACTCCTAATTTCAGAATCCCCGGAATATCCCCCTGAAAATTTCAGACCTAGATTTGAAATTGTGCTCACATTCTGATCCAACAAGGAGTTTCTTTCTTTAAACCTTGCCTCTAGTGCATGCAGTAAACATTGTGCTAGATATTTTAAGACATGATAGTTACTATTTACATATCATCCTGCAAAATGTCATCCTGAGATTAAAACGGATATGAGTTAATATCATTAAAATGTTAAAGACGTTTCAAGTGTAAAGAAATTACAGGGTTTGCAGAAGGGACGGTAAGGTTTTGGTTAATTCAGCAAATATGTAAGAGATTTAATAAAGAATACATTTTCAGTTCAAATTTCACACAGCCTACCATCTCTGATAATCTATGACGCTGGAGACCTTAATCTGGCTTAAAAGTTGGCTGAGAGGAAAGATTGTGATATTTTGACTCAAATGTTTTAAATTTGATTTTTAAAAATAAAAAAGTAAATAATGGAATGAATGAACCAAAGAGGAAAGGAATGAATGAGTAAATGAATTGGCTAAAGTGACCAAAGCTGCTCAGTACATCAGTGATAAAGCTAAGCACCATATTCAGCCTGGCAGTTCTTCTTTTACTTACAATGTACCACAGTACAACACTGTCTGTGGAATCAGGCAAATATGAGTTATTATTCCCTTAGGTGTAGAAATTCACCTGCACTTGTGTTTTTAAACAGCTAAGAGAAGAAGAGAGGACTGGACAAGTTATAAGTGAGCTGCAGCATCTGTAGGATGTACCAAGTTGAATTTATTTTGAATCTGACACTATCTGGAGGAGTTGGTAGTTCGCATACATACAAAAGCAGGTCACAAAATACTGAAAAATGCTCTCTGTGATCCACACATGAAAGATTGAAAGAGGCAAAATACGGGAGTGGTATGGGCCTTTAAGCATCTCATTCTTGTGCCTGCCAGGGGCTTAGCACCTTATACAGAATGGTCTCTTGACACTTTGATGATGGTAGAAGATAAAATGTTGCTTTCCAAAAGCATGCAGGTACATTTTGCTGGAAGACAATGAAATCATTACTTAGGGTTGTGTTCCTTACTTTAAAAGCCTTTCTTGGCATCTACCTGTAAAGATGTTCAAGTTGACAAAAGAATTGGACTTATATCTCTATTCTGGTATAAAGAATATCAGGATCCATTCTTTATTTATTTCTGGATTTAAAGAAACACTTGGATATCAACAATCAAGTTGTGTGTCAGTGTTTCTTAAATATTTAGATCTTTTCCAACAAGATAGCTTTTTGTACATTATTTCCCTTGCAAAGCTTTACTTTAATACAAGTTATGCCTCCATTTAAAATACTTCTTATTTTGGTGGTTTGCCTGCTTTTCCTTGACATTTGATATTTTCTCATTCTTTCTTTCATTTTTCATACTTATTTTGTGCTTTCATCTACATATATTGCTTCAAAACTATAATACATTACATGTGATAGAGATAATACTTAAAATCCTTCAGATATGTCTCCATATCCTGTAAATATTGTTGTTAAGAAGACCTCCTTCTCCTTACTCTCTACCCTCTTTGAAGAAATAGTTTTCTGTGTTTCATGGTTACTCTATAAAACAAGGAAGTGATTTTTCAGCTTTGACTGTCAAATGAGATTTTTTCTGTTTGTTTAAATTGGCAGCAGGAAAATAAGCTTGAAAACCTGGCTTTGTCAAGAGAGTGGGGATTTTCTAAACTCTTTAGCATATCAGAACTAAGCCTGGCAGTCTCAGATAATACAGGTACATCCATAAGTAAAGAAGAGACTCCCTTTTTCCTTATGACAACTAGTGCCTGAGGCTTGCTACATTAGTGTGGGAAAAACTATAATCGATAACGAAGAAGGTAGAAAAGTTCAAACCTGCCCCATCTCTATAGGAGAAGCACAGAGGTATAAGAAACAATTATTCTGAAGACAAGTGTCTTTTTTAACTGAACTGGTCCAGAATGAGAAGGTACACTGGAAAATATGTGAGTGTTAAAAAGCTATTATGAAGTGGCTTAAATAAATTATGGTACTTGCAGGTATAATAGGTACTAATTTAGAATAATGACAGTGGTTGTGTTTACTGGTAAAAAATAAACTAAAAACCCATGTTTAATATAAATATGTGAGTGATTTTTAGAATTAAATTGTGAATAGGCTCAGGGGAATTGGGTTGTTGTCACATAACCTCTGTCTCCAAATAGTCAACCATCTTTTTGACTTTGCTTCTCATTGTTGCTTGCATACTGTCCATCATGGTTGTCTTCAAACACTGGCCTCAGTCCCCAAGTTTTTCCACTTGATTTTCCAAAGTTTTCCAAAAAAGTGACTATGTCCAAATTCTAATCTCTTTGGACAGTTTCTGATTTGCTCATTTTAGATCAGAAGCCTGTATGTAACCCAGTAATTAGTGGCTGCAGTGTACAAGAGTCAAAAGAGGGCATTAAGCTACCGATTTCAGAGTCATGGGTAGTGTAAGATGTGTATGATAGAAATGCGAGAGAAAAGGAGAGTGTTGATATTTCTGGAATTAAGCTCATTTGCAAAGAAAAAAATTGTGGTCAAATAGGGTTGAGAAATCCTGAGTTAACCAATATTAAGTAGGTTTCTTTAATATAGGACTTTTCAGAAGATTTGGTATGTAAATAATCATTGCATATATTCACATTGGTAATGTAATATTCTAAATTAATTTGTCTAAAGACTTATCTTTTTGTTTGTGAAAACATCTCATTGTGTATTTTTGGTAACAAACTTTGAAACTTACTAATTTTAAAGAGGAATAATGATTAAAAGAGTGTATCTTCCCATTTTTATTGAAGTGAATATATTTAAGTGTGAATATGCATATTTGTTTATGCAAAATCCATTCAAGGCCTACTGTGTGACAAATTCTGTGCTGATGCATAGGAAAAAAGTCACTCTAGTTTTCACAGTGGACTGACAATATTAACAATTCTTATTTCTGGCTAGCATAATTATGCATAATATATTTTCTTTTTATGTTGCTTACCAATATTTTCTTCTCCTCCTTCTTCTTCCTCTTCTTCTTCTTCTGTGATATGTTACTTATTTGAAAATATGTATATTTATTTTCAATATAATATATAAATATTTTTATTTATAAATATATGTAAATATATATTTTTTAAAAGAATTAACACATTTCACAGAAGAAGAAGATGACAGAGAAGAAAATGTTGGTGTACATATAAAAAAGTGTATATATATATATATATATATATATATATATTTTATTTTTTTTTTAGGTAAAAATTAAGATTAAATAACCTCCAGAATAGAATTCCATTTCCATTACTAGTTATGATACTGATATATGAGAGGTCACTAAATCAGGGACAAGGTAAGGTTATATGTACACAAATATCACCTGTTGTAAGGTTTATATGGTCTGAGTTCAAAGTCTGCTTTAATAGACTACCATAGACTGCTTGGCTTATACACAATATTAATTCACTTCTTACCATTCTGGGGGCTGGAAGTCTAAGATCAAGGCACCAGCAGATTTGGTGTCAGGTGAGAGCCCACATCTTGGTTTGTAGACACCAGATTTTTCACTGTACCCTTTGTTAATGGAAAGAGAGTACAGAGCTCTCTGGAGTCTCTTTTATCAGGGCACTAATTCCATTCAGAAGGGCTCCATGCTCGCCACCTAATCTTCTCCCAAAGGCACCACCTCCTAATACCATCACATTGGAGCTTAGGCTTTAACAAATTAATTTTGAGGAGACAAAAAAAATTCATTCTATAGTGATCACCATCATGTAAATTTCTATACTATTAATGTATATTTATTTATATGCATATATGTATTATGTAATATATATGATTATACCATATGTAATATATGCTACATATAATATGTATAGGTTTATTTAGTATATGAAGAGTCAGAGTGCCCCTTTAGCCACTCAGATCTACTTTACTGAAAATCCCCTCCTATGATTGATGCTTAAGTACAGTGAGAATTAGAGAAAGAGAGATTATGTATATTTTTATAATTGAAGTGGTCTTTGAACAGGAGTCAAATAACTTTTCATACACAATATGGTTAAAGGATTTAAACAAAGACTTTTCCATTATTTTGTTCAGTAGCTGAATCAATCATTCCTCTTCCCCAGTACATGGAAATATTGTGTTTTCTGCACCTTAAAAGTAGGTAAATATGTGACACAATTTGCCCAGTGACAACATAAGCAGATGTGATGATTGTTACTTCCAAGCGGAAGCCTTAAAAACTAATGTGCAATGGCGTTGTTTCTTCTTTTCCTCTGCCACCTGTGATGGCTGGCCGCATGATCAGCCTGGTCTCAGATTTTTTATTTTATTTTATTTTATTTTTTTTTGAGACGGAGTCTTGCTCTGTCGCCCAGGCTGGAGTGCAGTGGCCGGATCTCAGCTCACTGCAAGCTCCATCTCCCGGGTTTACGCCATTCTCCGGCCTCAGCCTCCGGAGTAGCTGGGGCTACAGGCGCCCGCCACCTCGCCCGGCTAGTTTTTTTTTTGTATTTTTAGTAGAGACGGGGTTTCACCGTGTTAGCCAGGATGGTCTCGATCTCCTGACCTTGTGATCCGCCCGTCTCGGCCTCCCAAAGTGCTGGGATTACAGGCTTGAGCCACCGCACCCGGCGGTCTCAGATTTTAAAATCTGGAGGGCTTCTAAATAACAGACAGTGTTTATACAACGTGAGCAAAGACTAGTTCTTCGTTATGTTAAACTACTGAAATTTTAGGAGATGTACATCGTTGTACCACAGGCTTTCCTCTCCTGACTGTCACAGCTAATTCTATATCAGATGGAGTGATATAAGCATTCATTATATTAAGTGTTCAGGATCTGGAACCATCCATTTTAGGTTCAAATTACAGCTCGATAACTAATATTTTGTGTTATTTTTGGCAGGTTACATACACTTTCCTTTGCCTCATTTTCCCCAAAGAGAGATAATAATGCCTTCCTCTATAAGGATGTTGAGAGAAATTTGATAAAACATGTGTAGAAATTAAGGCCACCCAAATAAGAACCAGCAAAGTCTATTTATTCAGAGGTTGCTATAGCAAGGGAGTCAGACACCATAATTTGCATTTTGCAGACTCAAACGCAGACGGAAGAGGGTAAATATTTTATAGCTGAAAAAGGGAGGGTTTGAGGTATGCTCTGACTGTATGTTGTTCACATGGGAAAGCTGGAAGTGAGCTAAGTAAAAGCGGGGCATTCTATGTGATTAGGGTCGGAAATCTGACGTTGTCTGGTTTGTCCTAGATTGGGAGCAGAGTTAAAATTCAGGAAAGTAGAAGTTATTAAGTCCTGACTCTTTGGGGCTGATTGTTAGAAAGATTGTGGTTTGGCTTCCTGGACTGGTTGTTGCGCACTGTGGGGCGGGATCGATTTTAATACGTGATCAGACCCTTGTCCGTTTGTATATTCAGTCTTTCACACACAAGCCTTACATTGTAAGTTATTTCACACTATACATAGCTGTAATAAAATCAGTAAATAATATATATTAATTATCTTATGATTTAGACCATTATATCTTAATTTTTTAAAAAAATATTTTATTGGTTAAACTTGTTTATTAGTACTTCCCTTTAGTGTCTCCCAACAATATCTACATAATAATATATTATGGTGTCTCAACAAAATATTTTATTACCCATTAAAATACAAATATTTTAAGTAGAAAGAGGAAGTATGTAAAGCTCCTTTCTTCATAGACGTCAGTTTCCCTTTAGCTGGGGTTTTCATCTTACTGAAAATAACATACAATGGCTGTTACTTGGAAATGAAGAAACTAAATTAAATAAATCTATTTCTAATAAAATGGAAGACATATTGATGGCAAAAGAACAAGGAATACATGTTAGAGAGAAATTAGAGTGAGGCTGAGGAACACGGAAAGCCTGGAACTGCATGGCCTAGATTCTATTCCATGTGCTAGAGTAGGACCTCGGAGAGCAGGGTTTTTTGTTGTTGTTGTTTGTTTGTTTTAATAAACAATTTCAAACACTTGTGTATTGAACTCTCTAAAGAAAGTAAAGGAGTGGTATGAAAAGTACTTATGGATGACAAAATTCAACAAATGTTAACGTTAGTTGTATTGACTTCAAGATTTTCAAAATAAGAAATAAATTACAGTTTTCAAAGTGCACTTTTGAATCCTTCTCAAACCTATTCAGCTTCGTTACAGCTGAGAAGTAATTGCTAATCAGAAAGTAACCACTAATCAGTATTTTGTATATACTTTACTACATCTTTATACATGTATCATGAATATGTGATATTATTTTTCAAAATTTATGTTAATAATAAATGCAAATAAACATTTCATACTCTGAAATGTTATTTTTCCAGCTTTATTGGTGTACAATTGACAAAAATTGTATATATTTACTGTATACAATGTAATATTTTGATATATGCATAATTGTGAAATAATTGCTACAATCAAGCTAATTAACATATCTATCACCTCACATAATTGTCTTTGTAGAGGATGGGGTGGGTGGGTAAGTGTGATAAGAATACTTAGGATGTACTCAGCCAACTTCAAATATACAATACGTTATTAGCTGTAGTTATCATGATGTACATTAGATCTCCAGAACTTATTGATTCTTCATAACTGAAACTTTCTACCCTTTGACCAACATGATCTTACCTCCCCTCCATATTCCCTATCCCCTGGTAAGCACCATTCCACTCTCTGCTTCTATGAGTTCAACTTGTTTAGATTCCAGATAGACGCGAGATCAGGCAGTACTTGTCTTTCTGTGTCTGGCTTATTTCACTTACCATAATGTCCTACAGGTTCATCCATGTCATTGCAAATGGCAAAATTTCCTTCTTTTTTCATATCTTAGCTATTACGAATAATGCTGCAGTGAACATAGGAATTCAGCTGTCTCTTTGAGGCACTGGCTCCATTTCCCTTGGATATTCACCTAGAAGTGAGACTGCTAGATCATATGGTGTTTCTATTTTTTAAAATTATTGAGGCACCTCCATACTATTTTTCATAAAGTTTATACCAATTTACATTCCCACCAACAGTGTACAATGATTCCCTTTTCTCTACATTCTACCAACACTTGTTATCATTTGTCTTTTTGATTAACGTCATTCTAACAGGCATGTGGTAGTATCTCTTGATTTGCATTTCCTTGATGATTAGTGATTTTGAGCATTTTTATATGTTTGTTGGCCATTTGTGTGTTTTATCTGGATATTTTCACTCACCTTTAAATCAACTTTCTGTATTTTAAAATGTTTCTGTATGGAAATATAAGTAATTTATTTTAGTTTCTCTGTATTCATGTTCAAATGTTCTAGGATGTATCTGTTCAATAAGTAAACAATGCTTCAAATCTTTTGCTTTTACAAATAATCCTCCAGTGAATAACTTACTATGCTTCTCTGGGCACTTGTGGCAGAATTTTTGTAGGAAACAATCAGAAATGCTGGATGTTATGATCATGCACATGTTTTCACTCTCAGATACTGCCAAGTGCTTTCCAAAGTGACTGCAATTATTCACCCTCCATCAGCAGCCTATTCGAGACCTGGTTGCTCATACTCTTGCCAACACTTAGTTAAGCTTCTTATATTTTGCCAACCTAATGTATATGTGATAATATATTGTTATTTATTTCACATTTTATTAGTTACAATTATTTAAAATGTATTCTCCTTTTGTGGATCAGATTGGGTCTTTTTTTTTTTTTTTTTTTTTTTTGAGGCGGAGTCTCACTCTGTCGCCTAGGCTGGAGTGCAGTGGCCGGATCTCAGCTCACTGCAACCTCCGCCTCCCAGGTTCACGCCATTCTCCTGCCTCAGCCTCCTGAGTAGCTGGAACTACAGGCACCAGCCACCATCGCCCGGCTAATTTTTTGTATTTTTTAGTAGAGACGGGGTTTCACCGTGTTAGCCAGCATGGTCTCGATCTCCTGACCTCGTGATCTGCCCATCTCGGCCTCCCAAAGTGCTGGGATTACAGGCTTGAGCCACTGCGCCCGGCCTTGGGTCATTTTTATTTTGTCTATATTCAAGTTCACTCTTTCTTTTCTCTGTCATATTCATTCTGCTGCTAAGTTCACCCAGTTGGTTGGTTGTTTATTTTCTTGGTTATTGTATTGTTCAGTAATAAAACTTCTATTTGATTCTTCTTTATATCTTCTATTCCTTTGTGTAACTTTCTCATTTTTCACTTGTATTTCAAGAATGTTTATAGCTGCCCATTAGTGCATTTTATAACTGCTTTAAAATCTTTGGCAAACTCCAATATTTATATGCTCTCAGTGTTGGCATCTGTTGATTACAACTTATCATATAAGTTGAGATTGTCTTGGTTTTCCCTGTGACAAGCAATATTGAACTATACCCTAGACATTCTGAGTATTGTGTTCTAAGACTCGATCCTACTTAAGTCTTTCATTTGAGCAGGTAGTCAACTTATTAGGTTCAAAAGTCCTGGTCATTTGTGTGGGCTGTGGTTCAATCATCAATTTAGTTTACCAAGGCTGTGAGTGCTGTCATGGTCAGCTCCACTTGTGTGTTATGCGGAAGACAGGACTCCACCCCGTTTTCCTCTGTATTGGCTTGGGTGTGGGGTTGCCACAGTCAGAGTTCTGTCCACAGTCTCTAATGGGGAGAGGCGCTTCTTTGTTGCTGCAGGGAATGGAAGTGATCATTATATCCATAGTTCCTGTGCGCAAGAGGCCTGTGCTTTTATAGGTCAGGGGCACTGGAAGTCAGAGATCCACCTACAGGCTCTGTGGGGATGACTGCATCCTAGTAACTGCAGCAGGCAGGAGAAGGTGGACAACAGCTCTGTCAATTTAGTGCCCGTTGGGAAAAGAGATGGGCACAACTGTTTTTTCATGCTGTTTGTCTTAAGAGTAGAAAGGACAGAAGGGCACAGTCTACTGGGCTATCCTTTTCCAGGTCTTTTGTCTAGAGAGAGTAGGTTTTCCTTGTGGCTACCTTTTTGGTATGTGTTGGGGGATATGTGGGGGAATCTGTGTTGGTTGGCTAGTCTCCAGGCTGTGTGCTTCTCTAGCATTTGAGCTGAGATATAGAGGAGACAAGTAAAAATCCCAGGAATTCCATCACTGGGTTGTAACTGGAAGTCCTGATGTTACTGGATAATCTGCCTCATTTTCTCCTTTGAGATTCTTATAGCAGGTCACTTACATATTCTGTCCAGGAATTTTATTTTATTAGCAAGATAGGTAAAATAAAATGTTTCCCTCTATTTTATCTTGCTCACCATTTATCTTTTATGTACTGTTTCAGCATACAAACAAATACATATTGTCTCTGGAATAAAAGCACAGTTTCTTTTTTTTTTTTTTTCCTACCAAGAACCTGTGTGTTAATCTTTCTCAATTTCTTTCCGCAAATTGTGAAGAAGAATGTGGGAATTTGCCAGTACAAATAAAGAGTTGGTAGCAGTTCTAAATCAAAAATCTTTGGAAAGCTCTGTTACGTTAACCATCATCCTAAGCGACTCTGTTAAGTGTCTTAAATTGGATTCCAGAGGTGTCTTGAAACTATTTTCTAAAATCAAATAGCCATGGAAATGACAGACTGTACACTTGTGGCAAAGAATCTCCTGCTGAGATATTATTTAGCATGCCACTCCTCATATCCAAAGAGCCGAGCAGCAATTTACTTAGGTCATACTCACAATCTGAGCTGTGATTCACTTTACAGGTAAATTGAAAAGCAGCGATAACGTTTTGTCACTGGTTGATGGACAATTCTATAGTTACAAATAAAAGAGGAAACCAAATAAATGATACATCGAAACAGTTTGTCATAGAATACTGAATATTCTCCCCAAACCGTATGGCATTCTCTCTAGCTATATAATTGATTCTACATAAAGCTGCTGTCTTACTTTTCTGGAAACCAGGAAATATAAATTATTTGTTCTCTAAGAGATTATAATTTTAAGTATGCTGTAAGTTTTATTTTAGTTACTGGACTAAATATTATTTAAATATTTTTTATATTGAATGGATGATGAAATATTGGGAGATTACTAATAAAATGATAATAAGCAATACTGGAACATTAAAGATGAATTCTCCTATAATTTACTTACAGTTGTCATAAAGAGAAATTATGTAAATCCAAATGATATATACATATATAGAATCTATAATTTTGATTGCTTCATAAAAGGCAAATGACTAACTTGGTGTGTCAGAATTTTTCTATGATTTTAGACTCCAAGGAGCATAAAACATACATTAAGTTTTTTCTAAAAGCTTTATTTCTAAATATTCACTTTTCCTATGGCTTTGTAACAGAGCTGGCATGGGGCCAGTAACTGAAAAGCAGGTACAACAATTGTGGTTTATGATCTCTAGAATCCAGGATAGTGTGTCTTATGATATATTCGCAAGCCCATTTAAATACATAAAATAAGAGCCGATAAAAATCTATTACAAACACTGTTTACTATACATACAAATAGAAATTTAAAACATACTTGAACTTCCAAAGTAGCATAAGAGCTCTCAACTGTACGTTATAATTCTATCTATATGCTTTCCTCAGGCAAATACTCTTTGCAACAAGTGAACTTTAGAGGCTGAGACTCCCTGATGTAGGGAGGGCAACCACATACAAGCATACATATATACTATCTGGTTTTGTGTAGGTACACGTTAGGACGTTCACACAATGATGAGATTGATGATGAATTTCTCCGAACATATTCCCATCTTTAAATTATGCCTAACTTACATAGACTCTGTTTTATACAAGACTGTCTACCCTAAATTCCAGCCCATCTTTATACTCTAAAACTGAGAGCCTTGATGAGCTGAGTCTACCGAAAGGTGATGTGATGTCTATTTCCTTTTTTTTTTTTGAAAGGGAGTCTCTCTCTGTCGCTCAGGCTGGAGTGCAATGGCACGATCTCGGGTCACTGCAACCTCTGCCTCCCAGGTTCAAGTGAATCTCCTGCCTCAGCCTCCTAAATAGCTGGGATTACAGACGTGCACCACCATGCCCAGCTAATTTTTGTATTTTTAGTGGAGACGGGGTGTTACCACGTTAGTCAGGCTAGTCTCAAACTCCTGACCTCATGATCCGCCCACCTCGGCCTCCCAAAGTGCTGGGATTACAGGCGTGAGCCATGACGCCCAGCCAGATGATGCCTATTTCTAATACCCACTTACATGCTTTAGAGACTAATGGTAACTCTGGATTTAGGGTCTATCCTAGATAAGTTTCATTTCTATATTATAGTATGTACCGATAACTTCACTGTTGTGGTACTCTCAGCCGTGCGTACATTTGTAGGTATAAGTCCACATACTCTGATAATTTTACTTTTTCTTTGAAATTTTGGACTTTTGAAGAATTTTCTGAAATCCTTTATAATAATTACTTAAGTTATCCCTAACAAATATCCAGGATGAGAAATTACAGCCTTAGCTACTGAATAATCAAGTGAGTGTTTGTTTTCTAGCCTAAGTTTTATTATTGCCACCCATATTTTAGTCACAACTAGATTAAACTTTTAATTAAAATTAGAATATAACTCGAGTTTTCCTGTGTAAAAGTAATGGAAATAAGGCTACATTGGGAATTAGGAATTATGTCTCAGGTAATTGGTATGTATGACATTGATCAAATTGTTTAGTTAGCTAAACATCAGTTGCTGTTGTTGCTGTTTTTAATCTACATAATGAAGAAATTTTGCTAAAGACCAAGAGTTTTAAAGGCAGAATTGAGAATTAGAACTGGTATTTTTTTGTTGTTCCTGTGGTAAGAATTCTGAGAACTAACATAGTTTTCTGTTCCTGGCTAAACAACCCTGGGACTGGGGTGAAGAATTTAAGTACTTTCTCCAGGAAATATGTATTCTAGGAAAATAAGACTAAACCAGCTAAACTAACTCGCTTATCAACACAAATACCCTCACACCACAATACACACTTTTCTGCACCTAAAACATAGTCAGTATGTTATAAACTCTGCCCAATCTCAACCAATTATTGCCTTGCAAGACCCACCTTAAAAATAGTCCATGTTAGGTCTATAATCTTGTAAATATCCTCTTTTGCTGTCCCCTCTCTGAGAACTATTAGGGCTATCAAAGTGGTACAGGGTGCTTTCTTAGTGGAGCAAGACTAATAAACTTAGCTTCACTAGTTAAATAGTTTTTTTGATGATTTTAAGGAAGTTGATGGTAAATGCTTGACAGAACAGACTTAGAGGACTAATAATAGACCATCAATCTTTCTTACATTCAGTATAAGCTCTTTGCAATATCATTAGTTAATTTAGTTTATTGATGTTTTTTCCTCCTGTAGGCCTTTGCATAAGACATAAAGTTGTACATATTAATATATTCATACTGGAGTGCTTCTTAGTAGAAGCATTGACTCCTACTCTGCATACCATTTGAGACAATAAAAGAGCTCATTTAAAAAATTATGTTATATTTATATCACAATATTTCCAGAAGTATTATCTAAATAGGGAGTTTGAGAGATTTCACTAATTTAAAATATGAGTTAGAAAAGAAGCTAGCATTATATGGTATGGAGGGTTTCTGAACTCAGTTCCCTCATGATTCCTAATTTCACAAAACTTTGTGAAAATGTAAGCAGCTCTGGTCCTGATTTCAGAAAACTTTATGAAAATGTCAGCAGCTTTAGCTGGCATGAGTTCCTTTAATTGTGTTTTTAAAATTCTTCTCAGGTAGGATGCAAGTTAAGTTCACCATTTCTATTGTACAGGTTAAGGATGTAGCAGCTAAATTTCACCTGATAAATCTGATGAAGGTTATTTGTTACTGGAAAAAGAAAAATAAGCTTAAAAGCAAAATCATGAGAAGTAGAGTGGTAATTACCAGTTTTACTTTTTGACTATGGAAAGACAGAAATAAATTGGAAGTGGCATACATTGGAAATGCGACCGTTCTTTTCCACATTCACTGTGATAGCACTACCATATTCCTGCTAAAATATTAAATGCTAATGATTTGGGTGAAGCTGTTGAGGCTGACCAGGGGTCTTGAACTGATTGTGAGAAGTGGAAGCGGGAACTGATATTACCACTGAGAGAAAGTGAAACTTAATCTCCCAGATGGTTAGAAACAACATTATGACATCTAGGTAGAGATAGAGACAAGAGCCTTTCACAATTTTTTCCTGTTTGGGTGCTTATGACTTTTACTGTCTGTTTAGTAGGAAGAAGCTATGTAAATAAGTGACTTAGAGACATTTTTTAAAGGGAGAAGATGTAAGTGCTTGATAGTTTAGGGAATGCTATACAGATGCTCTGAATTTTAGAGTTGGATTATTGATTGAGTTACAGTATTTTGGGATATGAAAATGCAGTGTTCTGCTGATATGCAATTTGGAGACATGGCTATTTTAAGAAACAGATATTTTGTCCTCTGGGCAGCAGGGAGGTCAGAAGAAATGAGTCCATATTGCTTTCGTCCGAGCTGCTGACATCGAGACCTTATAGATATTGGCACAACCCTAGGCAAGGACAGCTTTTCCTACTGTCATTTCCTTGAACAACAGAGGATACAGCTCGGAGTGCTGTTGCGATTAGTTAGCAGAGGAATATATTTTGCCATATTCTTTTGAATTGCTCTGTGCTTCCAATTTCAGTAAAGGTTTATGAAAAGAGGGTTTCATTATAGGAGGGAATACAGGAAAAAGTTCAAATGAGGGCCAAGAGAAGTCTGAAGAGGGATATTTGCCCAAATTGATTTGGTGATTTATAATTTCTTAGTGTTCCTGCTTCATGTGGTCAATTAATCTTGACTATTTATACTCTTTTCAAAAATTATGTTACCCAAATAGCTCTGCTGAAAGTCACAAAGAATCTGACTTCTGGGACCAAACAAAACCAAGGGTAAGGTCATAAAAGCTTGTGTTTATTTGCTCTGATATGCTCACATTATTCCTCTATGTAAAGAAAAATTATCATATGCAATTTATCAGTGTGGTAGATACAGATAATATAATCCCTGCGTTTGTAAATAATTTTTTTTCATTACAGTGCTCCAATTAAAAATAAAGTCAAAAAGAAACTTGCTTTTCAGCACTATTATTAGCAAGTTGTTTGTTTATTTGCTAATGGATGCCAAATTAGAGAATTAAGCCAGCCAAATGCAAAGTGTTTAAATCTCACTGTTATTACCAGTACAGATTTGAAATGCACTTATATTTATCATGACACTAAATTAATATGTTTATGTTGCTGAGCAGCTAATTGCTGACATGAAAATCCCAGTAGTTTGAAAGAACATAGTTTTGGAAGGTTAGTTAGTTTTGCAAAAAAAAAAAAAAAAAAGAAAAAAGGACTGGGAGAAGGGGGTTGTTCTGCATTCTGGTCTTCACTTTCCTATAACTGACCAGGTGACCTTGGGCTTCATTCCTATTTCTAAAAATAATTAGATCATTTTAAGTCCCTTTTCAGCTTTGTTTATACAACTCATATCTCTGCAAACATATGTGTTTACTATCAGTGTATTGTGGTAGGCTAATATGATTCCTTCCCTTAATAAGATGACTTTCCTCTATGGATTTTGCAGATTTGGCACCTTTCTGTGACATCCTATGGGGGTAGTTGGGAATAATGATCCTCTAAGGACTAACAGTGGTGATCTCCAAGTAGAATATGTTAATATGACGATTTGAAAAGGACATATATATATAAACATGCCTAGTTGATCTTTATTATTACAGATTCTGTATTTTCAAATGTGTCTACTTGCTAAAATACTCATGACACTTTCCCTGGACATGCATAATAGAGTCTCCTGACCCGTGTGTTCCCAGCTGAGGTCAAACAAGGCAGCCTCCTGCCCTTTTATTTCAGTTTTCATACTGTATACAAATGTCTTCCAGTTCATGGTCTATCTAGTTCTACACTTTTCTCATTTTGATGCTTTTTGTTGGTGGTTTCTCTATTTAAAATGACCCCAAGCATAGTACTGAAGTGCTGACTAGACTATATATATATATATATATATATATTAGGCATCTTTAAACAGTAAACGATAAAACCAAGTTAAGTATTGAGCAGTTGATGAAGATGTTGGGATCACAGGCTCCCAGGAACCTAACCTTGCATTTTTTCCAGGGGCAATATTCAGTATTCTCTAATAATGTTTATAGTGATTTTATAGAGTGTAACTGTCACAAATAAAAAGAATTGATTATACCTATAGAGGAGGTTATAGGCATCAAGTTTCATGTGTGTAGAGTGGAGGCACGAGGGAAGGTGGTGGTGTGTGTTTCTCTAAGGAGGTCCCTAATTTATTGAGAACTTTTCTCTAGGTCTTTGGGGCAGTATGAAAGAATGTCAAAAAATTTCATGTGTGAGACCTGTGTCATGATATCCAAATAGGATTTGATCTCAATCTCCAGCCTGGTGCTGAATTCATATTTTCATTTACTTTCAGTGTGTGGAATATGTAATGTGTGCAGACCTTAAATGGTATGACTCACAATTGTAGGTAATGTTTGTCATTATGTATGAATGTATGCTAAATGGCATTAGAAAGCATAATGTGGAACCTGCTAATTGATACTAAATAACGTATAACTGGCAGTCTAGGAACAATTTTCTTGACTTTACATTATAAAATATTTTTCCATGACAGCTTCCATGCCAGCACTAGAAGAATTTGCATACCTGTGTGTATACCTTTGACGTATATTTATATCAGTAAACAGGGATTAGGTTATGGTATCTAATCTTCCAATGAGTTTTTTTTCTCAGATTCCTAAAGCTCAGGAGGTTTGTTCAATTACTAACGTTATTATATAAGGATCTGAAAGTTTTACTAACCGTAGCAAAATTTTGGAATCAGGATTAAGGATTTGCAATCAAAACATCCTTCTACTCATCCGCTAACCTGTACATAACATCCGCTAACCTGTACATAACATCCGCTAACCTGTACATAACATACGCAGTCCACCACAGTGGTTAATTTGACTAGATAATCAAGCTATGTAGGACATAGCTGTTGGGATCAAAGGTACCATAAGAATTATTAAATGGTATGCAATTTTGTTAATTTTTCATCTCGTGTGTTCCTGTAGCCACTGTTTCATGGATAAAGAGAGAATGTAAAAGAAGTGAGGAAAATTGGGGGGAAAACGTCAATGACAAAAGAAATTCAAGGAATTCAGATGTCTCAGACCCAAATTGAGTTGACATGTTCAGGTTCATCAAATAAATTTAAGCAGCCCCTTCCCAAGATTTTCTCATGAAAACAACAGTGAAAATAAACAATTTGTCTTGCCATTACACACACTGACAGTCAATGAACTCTTGAAAGTTTATGCATACAGTGTGGGATCTGAGAAGCTTATCCCCTTGCCATGTGAATAGAGTGCTGACTAGCTGGGCAGAAGTTCTTTTGAACCTGCCCTTGTCCTCTACTTAAATGAAATGGTGACATTTGACCTTCATAAAGCAGAAGCGTATTATTTATTATTCCCGTCTCCATATTTGTCTCATTTGTTTTGTTATAATAACCAAAATGGTATTAGACTTAGCTATATTGTGTCATGTTCAAACAGACATATTAAAATCTCAATTCTTATTAAAAATCTTAAGAACATAAATATGTATTCCATTAAATATTTCTATTTTGAATCATTAAAGCATAAAAACATCTTTTTGAAAAGAGGATTCAACATTTCAATGACAGATGTTGCGTTTTGGCATATGCAGGGCCAGAACCAGGGGGAAGGAAGTGAGGCAACGGCCTTTGTACAATATTTAAGAAGATACCAGATAAAACAAAACAAAACCACCAAGAATAAAGACATATTTAATGAATTCATGATAAATAAAATACTTAAAATTAAATAATGACAAAATCAGTGTGGATATTAATTTATTTATCCATCTCTTCTAAGACTATTTATTGAATGCTAAGTAGGAGAAGAATGTGCTAGGAATACAGCAGTGAACAAGAATGTCAAGGTCTCAGTAATCAGATAACATAGACAATAGAGGGAATCTGAGAGATTACCCTCCCTCTTAAAAATAAAGCTGTGTATCAATTAAGTAAATGCCAGTTTTAGTGCTAATTCCACCTGCAAGGTTTGTGCCAAAAGCTAAAACCAAGAAAGGGACTAGGACTATCACCAATATCATCTTTAACTACAAAATGAAAATGAAAATAGAGTTTATTAGGTAGCACAGCCAAAAGAAATGCAGGGTTGTGGGTGGTGGGAGAGGATGACTATGACAGACTAAAGTGAGGAAGAGTTATTGGGGTACCAGGAGGAAGTTTAAGATTCAAAGAAAATCAATTAATTTCTTTGTTAATTGATTGGACAACCAGTGCTGAGCATCTGCCACTGCCAAAAACTTCTCTGTGGTTTGCAACAAAGGGCAGAACAAGAGAGGCAAAATTTTGACAGAGCATATATTTCAGCCGTCATTGGCAAGGGGTGACTTCACTTTCTGTTCCAAGATTATGGCCAGAACTAAATTTCTTCAAGCGGAAACTAAATAGAGTCTTTCTGGGTTTATATATATATATATATATATATACACACACACACACACATATGTGTGTGTGTATATATATAGTTTATAAATGTATATATTTATAAAAATTTCTAATTATATTTATAATTTATATATCTCTCTCTATATATATATTTTTTCTGTTTCCCCAATTTGTCCCTAACTGACAAACAGCATTTAGATCCTTGCTATGGGAAGTCTGGTCCTTGGGAACTTGGAAAATCCAGTTTCATACCCCACCCATACCTACTGAGTCAGAATCTGCATAATAACAGGATCTCCAAGTGATCTGTATGCACATTAAAGTTTGAGAAGCTATGCTTTAAAAATAATAACTATGTTTCTAAGAAAAAAAATTACCCACAATTTCATCTTTTTGAATAGAGCAGAAGTTTATATTTTCCATTTCTTAAACACATACTTTACAGTCTTAGACAGAGGTCATACATTTCTTTTCTTTCAGTTATTGTTTTCTGACAAAACTCTATAATCTTTGAAATTATCATACTTATTGACTGTATGGCATTATCTCAAATTTGCATCCATGATTACTTAACCAGGTATTGAAAATAGTGCATAAATCTTTAATTCTATAGAAATATTTTCAGTAGTGTGACAATGGCCAATATAATCTATATAGATTTTTATATGCCTTGCACTTTTTGTCAGATATCAGATTACATATGGCTGAATACACGCATGATTGATTTTTGGTTTGATTTTTACCAAATTTATTTACAAAAGGTTTGTTCCAATGTCAGCATTATGCAAGTGCGTGTCAATTTTACCACGAAACCCCTGGCATTACATTTTTAAAAGGTAAAAAGATCATGCTAATTTAGTAATTTGCAAATGATTAAATCCCTCTTAGCTAAAATAAATTTGCATTTTATATGTAAATGATCTTACATTCCAATGTAGATCAATTTTTAAGGGACATTTTAACTAAAAATAATCTAAAGATTAATATCCTAGAATACAGTTTAAGCATTTAACATAGAAACACAAAAACATAGATTGTAATGAAAACATTCACTAATTAGATCACTCCTCTCCATTTTTCACCATTTATGCATATGACTAGGTAATGTCTAGATCTTAGGCAAGAAACACATTAACCTTGTAGCACATTTGATGGGCCAGTAAATAGCTTCATATAAATATCTAAAGGAAGATACTCACCATTTCTAGCTTGTTTTAGCATTGAATGGAAAATACAGTGTTTGGAAAGAGTTATGCATATTTAACACTCTCTGGTGTCATTAAAAGTCCACGGTTAATGATGGTACTTGGCATTTTTTCGGAAGATCTTTTTGTTTTTACTTCAGTGATACAATGATGTAATTAGAATGAGATTAAAGTCCCAGTTTTTCTAGGTTCTATCTGTGTTATATTAGACAATTTATTTCATTTCCTCATTTGGTTTCCTCCTTGCTATTATTTGAATGATACTGTTCCCTCTAAAATTTATGTTGACACTTTACTCCCCAGTGCAATAGTTTAAGAGGTGTGACTTTTGGGAGTTGATTAAGTCACAAGGGTTCTGCCCTCATGAGTGGGATTATAAGTGAGGCCTTATAAAGGAGCTCCAAGTGGAAGAAAGCATTCACTTTCCCTTCCATCCCCTCTTCTTTGGGCAGACACAAGTTTCTCTTCCCAGAGGATGATGCAGCATCTACATGCCATCTTGGAAGTGAACACTGGGCCCCCTTAGGTACAAAAGTTGCTGACATTTTAATCTTTTACTCCCAACCTCCAGAAATGAGAAATGAACGTCTGTTCTTTGTAAGTTGCACAGTCACAGGTATTTTGTTATAGCACCACAGGGACTAATGACACAGGATTCTTGGGGTATCGCATTGCCAGCCGGAAACCTCTGTGGCCAGTGGCGCCACTGCCTGAGTTTAGTTCAGGCCTGCTGGATTTGTTCTGCCCACTCAGCCTGGCAGGCTGCACTTGGGTCACACTACCGGCCTGGATCCTATACCTGCCAAGGGTGAACCAGGTGCGGAGAGGGGAGATGTGCGAGTGAACAAGCCTGGGGTCCCACCACTGTGCACAGCCAGGCACTCTGGCTGTGGCAGGGCCGGTAGGTCCAGGAACAGGCACGGGCTTTGGCTTCCTGGGAGGCTACAGCTGGGCCAGACATACTGCAAGTAGCTTCTATTGTGGGCACCAGGGAACGTGGTGGCAACCAGAAGCTTGGAGATGCTAGGAACCACAGAACCCCAAAGAGGGTGTCGCAGCCCGGGCTTGGGGAGCTCCTAGGTCTGGGCTCCTTGAAAGGCCACAGCTCTTCTCTCCTTCTCTCTTCTCTCCTCCTTGTCACTCTCAAGATGGCAAGCAGGTGGGCGTGTTTCAGCCCTATTTGTGTTACAGCTCTTTCTGTCCTGCCATTTGGTGAGTCACAAGTTCTTGTCCTGTGTCCAGGAAGAGAGAGGTATGCAGACAGCTGGAGGGTGAGCAAGGCAAAGAGGTGCTTTATTGAGAGATAATACAGCTCTCAGGAGACCCTATGTGGTTACGTCTTTTCTGCAGGCAGGTCATTCCATTGTCTGCTCAGCTGTCAGCTGAGAAGAGACCCACAGTGGGTAGCTCCTCTCTGCAGGCAGCCTTCCCAACATCTGCCTGCGCCTGGCTGAATTCCAGTTTTTCTGGGCTTCAGAAGGGAGACAGTCTCATAGTGACTGGTCCATGTGTGGCCATCAGCAGCCTGGAAAAAACGTCGTCTAAGTTCTCATTCTAGTGTGTGGAACTGGCAGCCAGGCCCCCATGCTTCACGCCTCCCGGTTTGAATGTGGGGCTTCACTGGGAGACCTGCCCCTTTGCACCCAGGAGCCTGTCTGCCTCCTGCCACCATTCATGGCACCTAGGCTGTTCATGACGAGGGGTGCCTGCAGCCCTGTGCTGAGCTGCCCTCAGCACCCCCTCAGCTTCCCTCCCATGCTCGTCAGCACCCAAAGTCCAGAGGGGGCTAAGGTGGCAGGGGGCTGGCGTGTCAGTGCTGCTCCGAGTGCAGGGATATCTGGCCAGGTTGTGTCAGTGGACAGGCTTGGCTACAACTTTGCTCCAAAATTGGAATGGGCGCTAGGAGCCGAGAGAGGCCAGGCAGCGGGGGAGCAGGCACTTCTGAGCCTGCAAGGGAAGGGGGGTTTCCTGGGCCCCCAAGAGCACAGGGATGCTTGGGTCTGCAGCCACATCTGTGTGACTGTAGTTGTGCTAGGGAGCCCGGAGCTCCTGCTCTACCAACTCAGAAGAGGACCGGGCTCCCGTCTGTTCCTGGCTCCCGCCAGCTCTGTGGCAAAGGCACCCGCAACTGCCTCTGCCCCGCTGCAGCCAGCATCTTTGCAACAGCTGCTCCAGATGGGCTGCCACTGCCATCACTAACACACTTCTCTATTTTTGTGTGTGCGTGGATTTTTTGTTCTTTCCATCTGTATTTTCTTTAAAAAAAAAAATGTTATTGTTTATTTGTTACTTTACTTTAAGTCCTGGGATACATGTGCAGAACATGCAGGTTTGTTATATAGGTATACATGTGCCATGGTGGTTTGCCGCACCCATCAACCCATCATCTAGGTTTTAAGACCCGCATGCATTAGGTTTTTGTCCTAATGCTCTCCCTCCCTTTGTCCCCCACCCCGCAACAGGCCCTGGTGTATGATGTTCCCGTCCCTGTGTCCATGATGATGCTGCTTCACAAAGATATTATATCACATAAATAGTATGTGTTTCTGAGCACAGTAGCTGCTCAGTGTTAGCCCCTTCCTGCTATTTATACATGTTGCCCTAAAGCCCTCTAATTTCTACTTCCTGGCTTCTGGAAAATAACCAGAATTGATTACTTTTGTTCTCCATGTAGCACTTAGAGACATTAAACACTTACTTTTCTAGAATAGTCTTGGATATTTGTGATGAAAATAAAGGTTCTATTTGATGACCAACCACCTTTTTGCTGGATGATTATAAATAAAACACACCCAGGCATAGGTTAATTATGTGCAGAACTAGACGTCTAACTCCGAGAGTTTATGTCAATGAAGGTTGTGCCAAAAGAGACATCCTGACAGGCATGACCATCCGTTTAAAGATACGATTACCAGTTCAATAAAATCTGTAATGCTCTTTACATGTATGCAAAGTTTTTTCAATTTATTCCTATTTTTTCAACTATGACATTTAGACATCCAGCAAATACCACTGCATGACATAACAAAATAATGTATATCCATTTTTTTCAAAAAATGATGAAAAAGCTGTGGTTATTATTAAACTTACTTTGTTGGTTTTATTGATGTATGAGTTATATGACATTTTAATAGCAAAGAATTATACCATCTATCTTCTAAAGGGTCAGATAAGTTAAAAAATACAGAAATTCTTGTCATTGACTAAATGGGGAAAGCAATTTCCAGTTTCATACAAATATTTTGTCTCAAATGTGTCTTTTTACCTATCCCTACTTACTGTTAATGAATCACTAGCTACACTAGATTAGAAAACAAAATATTTCAATCTCATCAGTAGATTATAGTTCATATTTCTATTTTTTATGCTTCTGTCTTTGCAACAAAAAAGAGTAGGGCAAATTGCATTCACAGATTGAAATCTTTGACATTCTTTGGAAAATAAGAATTTTTTTTAAAAAGTAGCACAATGTAGATGTGTAGAGTTCAGCATATTGATGCTACTACTATTGAAATATTTCATATTTTAATAACCTTATGCACAATAGAATCATGCAATATGATAGCTACATAATTCTTTTTAGCTATCTAGTATTGCATTAAGTTGCACTCTTTTTATAAACATGTAATGGAATAAAATAATTACAAAACATTTGTCAAATCATTTTTGTGTCAAGTTAGCTTAGGCTTAGAAAGGTATCATTTTCACACTTTTTAGTGGTCTCAAATTGAATAACTCTGACATGATGTGAAAGCCAAAATATTTTAAAATACCAAGGGTTTTATGTTTATTTCCACTAGAAATGTTTAAATGAATGTGAGAAACACTTTGTGTTTACATATATTGTTATGTCCTTCAATAAAGGTACACATGTATTTTCTTTTCTACCTCACTGTACGGTCTTTTACAATATTCCTCAGTGGTTGATTTTTATCATGATAAAATCAGAGAAAGTAGTAAGACAACACAAAACCTGAATATATTAGATCTGTTGCCAATTATATGTCCATATTTACTGAAGGTTTATTTTCAAATAATTTATTCTGTATGTCCATTGGAAAAGAGAACTTTGAGTTTTACCTAGCATTCGAGGAACATACCGAAACCTGAAAAGGAAAGTCATGCTATCTGAGTAGTTTGGCTTTTGTTGAAATTGCATTTGGAAACACTTCATAAGTATAGGCAGGGTTTTATAACACATATGTTAAATAGCTTTGGGATGTTAAGACTTGGCAATGAATTGTATTTGCCGAAGACGAGTAAGACAAAAACTGATAGAACTAAAACAAGAAATAGATTCGTCCACAATAATAATTGAAGATTGCAATATCAGTCTCTCATAAATTGATAGAACAAATAGATATAAAATCAAGAAGGATGTAGAAAAAAAAAAACACTGTCAACCAAATTGATCTCTGTGATATTTCTGTAATTCACAACCTATCAGTAATGGAATCACAATGTTTAAACCGTACATGAAACATTCACCAAAATAGACTATACTTCCAGCTTATTTTATAAAGTCAGCACTACCCTAATACCAAGACCCATAAAAAGATATTACAAGAAAAATGGGAGACCATAGTATCTCTTTAAGATTGATAGAAAAATCTCCAACAAAATAGAAGCAAATCGGACCTGGCAATATATAAAAAGGAATACCCAGAAAATAAGTTTGACATTCAAAAATTAAGAATGTAACTCACATTAACGAACTTTTTTCATAAGAAAAAAATAATTTTGATATGCAAAAAATCATATCCACTCCTAAAAAATATTTTTCCTAAGAATAAAAGGAAACCTCTTTAACCTGACAAAGGACATCTACAAAAATTATACCTATCATGTATACTGGTAATAGACTAGATGCTTTTCCTCAAAATTTGGGAACAAGTAAAGGATGGGAAATCTTATCACTACTATTTCATTTCAAACTATGAGCAATAGGGCACAAAAAATAAAAGTCATACAAATCTGAAAGGAAGAAATAGCACTATCTCTGTTTGCAGCTGACCTGATTATATAAAAAATCCTAGGAAATCTGCACAAAAAAAACCCTACTACAATTGACAAGAGGTTTAGCAAGGTTGTGGAATAAAAAATCAATATACAAAATTCGGCTGTATTTCTATTTACTAGTAATCAGCAATTAGAAATTGATATTAACAGATTAGTACAATTTAAATTTACACCAAAATAATAATTACTTAGATATGTAGATGGTGCAATAAGAGCAGGATATGTAGGCTAAAAACTACAAAATCTTTAATCATTAATTTTAAAAGACCAAAATAAGTGAGTATACATTTTATGTTCATGGATGGGAAGATGTAATATTGTTAAGATGTCAGTTCTTCTTAAATTGGAATATATATGTAATATATGCCTAATAAAAATCCTAGCAGAATTTTTTTGTAGCAGTCAACATGCTGATTATAAAATTTATACTAAAAGCTCAAGAAATCAGAAGAGCTAAAATAATTCTGAAAAATTAAAAACAAATTTGGAAAATTCACATTACCTGACTTAGAGGCTTACTATAAACTTTGTGGTATTATATTTGTGTAAAGAGGACATAATGGAACATAAATGGATCAATGAATCAAAATAGATCCATTAATGAACATTAATGGATCAATGAATCAAAATAGAAGTTCCAAAAATAGACTCACACATATATGGCCAATAGATTTTGACAAAAATGCAAAGACCATTCAATGAAGAAAGATAATCTTTTTACAAGTAGTGGAGCAAGAACTTGAAATTTATGTGTAACATGGATCTCAATACACATGTATGTAAAAATTAAAGTAAATAGATCATCAATGTAAATGTCAAACCCCAAACTCCATAGTTTCTAGAGAAAAATATGGAAGAAAATATTGTTGAACTTGAGATACACAACATTTTCTTAGATACAATGTTAAAAGCACAATTCTTAAAATAAATCTTTTAGGATACCTTTTATCTAACAAAAATCCTCAGAAGCAATAAGGAAGCATAGAACTTAGATCTTCAAGTCCCAGTAACAAGCGGCACATGAGTTGGAACTTAAAGAATATGGTCAGTATCACTCTTCTCTTGTCTCTTCCTAAAGACTTGCATTCTCTCAAGGGACCCCACCAACTAAAATCCACAGCTGTCAAACATCCTGCAGTTTCCTAGAGAGTCAGATACTCTTTAAACTCCACCTCTTGTCATACAGTCACCCGTAATGCACCACCTTTCCCTTCAAAGGGTTAATACCCATTCATCTTTGCATCCCAGCTCACACTTCAGCTCCTCCAGGATAACTCCCTTAACCAATTCTACCTTATCCCCAATAGTACCATGGTATGGGCCGAATTGTGTCCCTCCAAAACTGCGTATGCTGAAGTATTACCCCCTCCCTTACCCCCTGAATGACCATATTAGGATGTAGAGTCTTTACAGACCTACAGTCTTTTTTTACTTAAGTTAAAATGGAGTTATTAAAGGATCCCTCGTCCAATATGACTAGTGTCCTAAGAAGTAAAAATTTGGACACAGACACATACAAAGAAAAGATGATGTGAAGACACAGAAAGAAGATGGCATCTACAAGCCAAGGAAAGAGGCCTGGAGTAGATCTTTTCCTCACCGTCTTCAAAAGGAACTAACTCTGCCAACACATTGATCTCAAATTTCTGGCCCCCAGCCCTGTGAGAAAATACATTTCTGTTGCATAAAGCCACTCAGTCTGTGGTACTTTGTGATGGAAGCGCTAGCAGATTAATACAATGCCACAACTACCTGGTACTCCTATTGCACATCTCTGTTCTCAGTCTTTGCAGTCAGTTAACAGGCGATGATGCAGTTGCTTATTTAAATGATCTTTGTCCTCTATTAGGCTATGAGTTCCATTAAGACAGGGACTACACTTTTCTTGTTCATAGTCGTATCATTAGGCTCCAAGTCATAGCCTATTATATAATAATTACTAAATATAACATATACAGGTTCATTGTATAAGTTGCATATTTATATAATAATTGGTAATTTCAATAGGAAAAATCTGAATAGTACCAAATAAGTTGAAAAACGAAAAGGTAGCTATAGATAATGCATAAGGAAATGCTATAGAAAATGCATAAGTATATTGTATATACCAGGAACTTAAAAATATTAACTTGTATTTACCAGGAACTTAAAATATTAGCTCATTTAATTCCCATGTTTTGCATTAAGAATCAATGGAAGCTCAATAAGCTATTCAAGTGTATGTGTGTGTGTGTGTGTGTGTGTGTGTGTGTGTATGTATATATATATATATATATATCTCACAGAATAAGGTCTGAAAACATCTAAATCAGAGAATGGCAAACTTTTCCTAAAGAGGACTGAATAGCAATTATTCTAGCCTTTGCAGATCAGACACTCTCTGTCACAGCTGTTCAACTCCAGCATCATGGTGTAAAAGCAGACACACACAGTGCACAAATGAAGGGGTGCAGATATATTACAGTAAAATTTCATTTGCAAAAACAGGTAGTGGACTGGTTTGGTGGTGGTTTGTCAAGTTTTGATTTAAAATCTTGTCTTTTAAATCTACTGTACCACCCATTTGATAAAGCAATTCGAACTTGAAATTCGATTTTTATGCCCCCTTTTAAAGCCTGTGTAAGAATTCCAATTAAGAACTGTTTGTCTGTGTTTTTAACACATGATGATGTATCTCTCACTGTGACGGTTTAATTAGTATACAATTCACGCCTGGTTAAATGTAAATGAAGTGCTTACTTCATGATAATTTAAAATACTCTGTTGTATCATGAATGGTTATTAAAAGCCTCATTGACATGATTGCTTATTTTGTTTTAAAATTTATTGTCAGGATGCAAGTTGGCAGGTTTTAACCATTCTTTTTGTAAATACTAAACAATTCTATGTCATGGAAGAAAAACATCAACTAGAATAGTTTCTTTGAGGCCTACATTATGAAAACCAGTATAATAATTTTAATACATACCTTATGTGTTTATTCAACAATAGATATGTTATAGTGGGAAGCCAGATAGCTGTTGAATGATCCCAAATAGATCCCTACATGATCAATGGTAACTTAGTTTTTTAGTGGGGTTAAAAGCACATTCTCAATATCTCTCTTTCACCTTGTTTAGTCTTTTTTATTTTTCTTACTGAAAGAAAAGATTTCTGAAGATCATGGTTGAGAAAGTGAGTGTCTCTGTATGGGAAAGGGGATTCTAGAATCCTTGGAACAATGTCTTTCACTTGATAACTCTAGGAAATATATATATGGGATTCATTAAGCAAGATTTATAAAATCATTCCATCTAACCAAATGCTTTTCAATTTGTCTTATACTTAAAAACCATATGGTTCTTTTTTTTTAATTTTTATTTTAGAAAACAGGAGGATTCATGGAGTTCATACATGGAGATTATGATTTTGTATATGAGAAATGAGGCTAAGATTTTGCACCTTAAATTAGCAGTCAGAAATTCAAATCTGAATTTTAAACTCAGACAGATTATCTGAACATAAAAATTTAGGAAACATCACCTAATTTCATAGGTCAATTTGAATTTTCTGGTGGCTGGGTTTATTAATGATGTAAAATTCAACAGAAGTAGGATATGACAGCATCAAACAATGGTTTCCTACAGCCCTGGAAGAATTAGTGTAGATCACAGCACAGATGAGTGTAGATTTGTAAACCCTTCCTGGCCTCAATCCATTTTGACCTCTGATAGAGCGGCAGAATTAGACAGAAAAAATGTGGAAAGAAGATTTATTTCTACAAAGGATGTGAGATTTTACCACCAGCTTATATTATAGTACAATTATATTCCAGGAAAGTCAGGATCATCTTCCACTTCTATCCCCGGCTTTTTCTTAGCTGTTTATTTTCTTAATCGTGTTAAAATTAATGGGCACATCATGCTGCATAGGTATGCTAGGTATACTCATATTAAAATAAGAAACAAGACAAGGGCTTCGTTCTCACGCTAACACCTCTGTTTTTTAACATTACTCTGTGTATACTAGCTGAAGAAATAGCTGAAGATTATACAATATACTTACAAATCTGAAACTACAATAGAGGTCCTTCATCAGGTGGAGATGATTGGGTTTAGAGTCAGCAGAACTGTCACTGGGCAAAGAAATGATGCAATGACTGAGGTTGAGGGTGTAAGTCAAAGCCAGTCCAGACAGGGTAAGTGACGAATTCTAGAGAAAGACTTTAGTAGTGTGGAGCAAAGATGCGCTTTCCAAATTCCAAGGAGCCTGATCCCAAGCTGTTCCAACAGTAGACTTAGGAATAAATGCCAGTAGGATAGTAGAAACATTTTTCAGAAATACAGAAATATTTTTCAGTAGCCAAAAGGGCATGAGAATCCTGAGTATCTGAGAATTCTGTCTTCCCTGCAATATGACAACATTGTGAAAGGCACATCTCAATTATTCATAAATCTAAGTGCTATCTATGTGAGAAGATTGAACAGAGAATAATATTTTGATAAAGATCACAACATTTCTACATTTTAATTCTATTGCCTCAGATTCTTACTGAACAACTAGACCAAAAAAGGTAAAGATACAGGGCTGGGCATAGTGGCTCATGTCTAAACCAAGCACTTTGGGAGGCCGAGGGAGCAAGTTCACCTGAGCCCAGGAGTTCAAGGCTACAGTGAGCCATTACCACACCACCGCAGTCCGGCCTGGGCCACAGAGCAAAATGCTGGCTCTTAAAAAATAAAAATAGATGCCATTTGTCTATTTCGGCTTTTGTTGCTATTGGTTTTGGTGTTTTGGAGCACATCCTATGCTCATGGTTTGGAAGAATCAATATTGTGAAAATTACCATACTGCCCAAAGCAATCTACAGATTCAATGCAATTCTTATCAAAATACCAATATCATTTATCACAGAATTGGAAAAAAAAATCTAAAATTCATATGGAACTAAAAAGGAGCGCAAATAACCAAAGCAATCCTAAGTAAAAAGAACAAATCTGGAGGCATCACATTGCCAAACTTCAACTTATGCTACAAGGTTATAGTTACCAAAACAGCATGGCACTGGTATAAAAGTAGACACGTGGACCAATGGAACATAATAACCCAGAAATAAAGCCAAATACTTAGAACAACCTAATCTTGGTCAAAGCATATGACAACATAAATTGGGGAAAGGACACCCTATTTAATAAATAGTGCTGGGAAAACTGAATAGCCAGATGCAGAATGAAACTGGATCCCTCTCTTTCAATTTATACAAAAATCAACTCAAGATGAATTAAAGACTTACATTTAAGACCTGAAAAAATAAAAATTCTAGAATATAACCTAGGAAAAATTCTTCTGGACTTTGGCCTGGGCAAAGAATTCATGACTAAGGCCCCCAAAGCAAATGCAACAAAAACCAAAATAAATAAATGGGACCTAATTAAACTAAAAAACTTCTTCACAGGAAAGAAATAATTATCAAAGGAAACAGACAACCCACAGAGTGGGAGAAATAGTTGCAAATATGCATCCGACAAAGGACTAATATCCAGAAGCTACAAGGAACTGAAACAAATCAGCAAGAAAAAAATAATAATCACATCAAAAAGTGGGCAAATGATGCAAATAGACATTTCTCAAAAGAAGATGTACAAATGTCCAAAAACAAGAAAAACTGCTCAACATCACTAATCATTAGGGAAATGCAAATTAAAGCTATAATACAATGAGATACCATCTTACTCTGCAGGACGGCCATTATTAAAAAGTAGATGTTGGCATGGATGTGGTGAAAAGGGAATGTTGGTGCATTGCTAGTGGTAATGTAAATTAGTAAAAACTATGGAAAACAGTATGTAGAATATATATATATATATATATATTTTTTTTTTTTTTTTTGAGACGGAGTCTCGCTCTGTCACCCAGGCTGGAGTGCAGCGATCTCGGCTCACTGCAAGCTCCGCCTCCCGGGTTCACGCCCTTCTCCTGCCTCAGCCTCCCGAATAGCTGGGACTACAGGCGCACACCACCACGCCCGGCTAATTTTTCATATTTTTAGTAGAGACGGGGTTTCAGCGTGTTAGCCCGAATGGTCTTGATCTCCTGACCGCATGATCTGCCCGCCTCGGCCTCCCAAAGTGCTGGGATTACAGGCGTGAGTCACCGCGACCGGTCCAAGAGTATGTGGAATTCTTAAAGAACTAAAAGTAGATCTACCATTCATTCAGCAATCCCACAGCTGTGTAGCTACTGAAAGGAAAAGAAGTCAATATGTCAAAAAGACACCTGCATGCATATGTTTATTGTAGCACAATCCACAATTGCAAACATAGGGAACCAACCCAAGTGCCCAAAGACCAGTGAGTGCATGAAGAAAATGTGGTATATAGACACATGAACTACTACTCAGCCGTAAAAAGAATGAAATAATGTGTTTTGCAGCAACTTAGATGGAGCTGGAGGTCATTTTTCTAAGTGAAGTAACTCAAGATTGTTAAACCAAAAACCTTATGTTCTTGCTTTTAAGTAGGAGCTAAGATATGGGTATGCAAAGGCATACAGAGTGATGTAATAAACTTTGGTGACTCAGAAAGGGTAGAATGGAAAGGGGGTGAGGGACAAAAAAGTCTACATATTGGGTACAATGTACACTACTTGGGTGATGGGTGCACTAAAATCTCACAGATTTCACCCCTATGCAATTCATCCATTAACCAAAAACCACTTATATTTTAAAAGCTATTGAAACATATAGGTATATAAAGTGTAACTCAGCTGACTGCCTTCGAAGAATAATAATTTGGGATGACAATAAGTTGATAGTGTAGTCATAAGATCTGGCAATAACTTTTCCAGGAGATATCTTAAGCAAAATAATGGAGGGCTACCCATCATTGCACATTGAATGCTGATACTCTTGACTTTAATAGGAAAGCATTTATCTTTTGCACCTGTTCCAGTATATGCACAGCTGTCATGTATTCCAACAAAAGAGAGGAGAAACTGTCACTATGATTTAAGAACTATGCATTGGCATAAGAAAAAGTAACATATTTTGAGCAGTTAGAATTTATTTTTCTTGCTGTGTTATGCCTAGTTTCTACAATGAATTATTTAAATTTTGTTTAATAGTATTAGTCTTTTCCTATTGAGCTCATTAGTATGGCTTTATTATAGAAGGCTCTTTGAATTTCACCCAGAATTTCAAACTTTCAAGCAAATAATTTGACTGGAATTTTAATATAGATTATAACAGTCATTTAACTTAAAAAAAATTACAATACAAGCAATTATTTTTTTCAGAATTGAAACTAAAGCCTAACATTATGGAAGTTCAAGGCTCTCATTACAATAAAGAAGAGAAAAGTTTTGATGTCATGACTCTTTAAATTGTCAAAATGCAAATATTGGCAGAGGGAAGTTGTCTATGCGTTCTGAGGTCAGGAATACTAAAACTGTCTCTTTTTCATATCAAACCATTTCTCATGTGAATAAATATCGCTGATTTCTCCACCCTGTTCCTTGCTAAGAACTTGCTAAGACAAAGGAAGGCTTTCTGGAAAAAACAAACAAACAAACAAAAAACCCTCTGCCCAAGTGTCCTAAATGGACATAAAAAAGACAAAGTATTTTTTTTCCCTAAAAATTAAACAAAAAGACAAATTCTAGAGAAATAAAAAGGGGAAGTTGGAATTTGTATGGCCAGATTTAGCATTCGCTATCCCAGCGCTAATGCTACAAAACACTTTTCAGGGAGTGCTACCCAAAGGAAGGCACTGACAAACTAAACAAGACATATTTTCTTGTTTCAAAAAGGGGAAGAGATATCCAATTACTTGAGGGTCACATATGCATTCAGATTTTAATCCAAATCAAAAATTTAAAATTTAGAATCAGCATGTCACGTCCAGCAATCTTCTCAGAACATTCATCTTGGTCACTTATATAATGAATTATCCAGTGTAAAAGTTGGATCTATTTTGCATAATACTGCAGATTTCTTATTTGCCCTGAGATCAGTAAAAAGTATTTAAGAATGTTTAGTTACATGAAAATTTATTTGGTAAGAACTACCAACAAAAAAATCACCAGAATTGTTTCCTTTCATAACATCTTTCATGTTTCCATTCAATTACTTAGAAATAAATGTTAGAAAATAATGGACTGAATAGATTTATACATTTTAGAAAATCAATTCATTCCAAATATTTAATAACAATAATGAACAATATTTTTATTGAATAAGTCTGTATCTTTCAAATGGTAGATAAATATGAAGAACTAAAGATATATAAAATTCATATTTTATGGTTTTAGGAATGTGCTATGGTTAAACTCTAAACAAAAATTTTGTTTAAAATTCAAAATAGCTTTTAGGGAGATATTTTATTAAAGCAATTAATTTGGTTATTTTACTTGTGCATTGAATGTTTTGCAATTGAGTAGTTACTATAATTATGTCATTACAATAATTATGCAATTACTTTCAGTGATTATATCATTTAATTATATAAGTATGCTTACAGGAATTAGTTGTATAATTAGAACATGTAATTACATAGTAAAATAGAAAACTGTATTGTAAAACACACTAAGTTGGACATATTGGCCTATTTCAAATTATAATATACAAAGTATCCTGTGTAAGATTTCTTATAATTTTTAAAAACTTTATTTTGAGATAATTATTACTTTTCAGAAAGTCCATATTCCTTTCATCCTAATATCCCATTCCTATTTGCCAACTGTTCCCATTATGTCTATTTTATGAAAAAAATCCAATTCCAGGATCATTCGTTCCACTTAGTTGTCATATCTCTTTAGACTCCTTCAATATCTATCACTCTATCAATCATTCTATCATCCTTCTATTTTTCTATATCTATCAGTCTAGCTATCCATCTAGTTATGGAAAGTATGGTTCATTAAAGTTGGGTTATGTTCTTTTTGACAGGCTTCCACCAGGTTTTTAGTATTTCCTTAATTTATGTCACATTAACATGTTTCTGGCTGATCTTGTATTTTGCCTACACATCCCTAGAATCAGTCGTTTCTCTGAGAAGCTGCTTCCTTTCCAGGGAGAATGGTATTTAGAAACTGAGGTCTTGGTACTAGGTGTACTCATTGTTCCTGGAGTGTTGCTATTCCTAAGCTTTCTTGGTAAACAAAGCCAGGAAAAAAATACACACACACACAGTGTATAATCACACATACTAACACGCAAACACACACAAAAATATGTTTTCCATTGGCATTTTTTCTATATCTATCTACACATATTGATAACCATGAGTTTGCACTGAGGTTTTCAAATCCAACACATCAAGGTTTGTTTCTGCTTTCCCATTTTCATTTTTCTAAATATCTTCTCCAATTTCAGAAATCTTGGTCTCATAATCCTTAATATATTTACTAATTACTCAATTGCCTCTACTTTATCAGTCTCTGACTTCATCAGTCTCTGACTTCACATACACACTGTCCTGCTCAGCTGCCATTTACCACTGCTGAACTCTCACCCTGCTCACTTGCTTTTTTCACATGGGCCCCAACTCCATCCTGAGGTCATGGAGGTGAGGGAGAAAAGTGACTTCAGAGGGTGCAAGCCCAGTCTTTGACAGCTTTCATATGGTGTTGAGCCTGTGGGTGCACAGAAGTCAAGAATTGAGATTTGAGAACCTCCACCTAGATTTCAGAGGATGTATAGAAATACCTAAATGTGCAGGCAGAAGTTTGTGTAGTGGTGGGGCCCTCATAAAGAACCTCTGCTAGGTCAGTGCAAAAGGGAAATGTGGGGTTAGAGCCCCCACACAGTGTCCCTACTGGAGTACTACCTAGTGGGGCTGTGAGAAGTGGGCCATCATCCTCCAGACCCCAGAATGGTAGATCCACTGGCAGCTTGCACTGTGCACCTGGAAAAGCTGCAGACACTCGGTGCCAGCCTGTGAAAGCGGCCAGGAGGGAGCTTATACCCTGCAAGGCCACAGGGGCGGAGCTGTCCAAGACCATGGGAACTCACCTCTTGCATCAGCGGGACCTGCATGTGATATACGGAGTCAAAGGAGATCATTTAGGACTTTTAAGATTTGGAAGCCCTGTTGGATTTTGTACTTGCATGGGGCCTGTAGCCCCTTTGTTTTGACCAATTTCTCCCATTAGGAATGGGTGTATTTACCCAATGCCTGTATCCCCATTATATGTAGGAAGTAACTAACTCGATTTGATTTTACGGGCTCATAGGTGGAAGGGACTTGGCTTGTCTCAGATGAGACTTTGGACTGTGGACTTCCGAGTTAATTCTGAAATGAGTTAAGACTTTGAGGAACTATTGAGAAGGCAAGATTAGCTTTGAAATATGAGGACGTGAGATTTGGGAGGGGCCAGGGACAGAATGATATGGTTTGGCTCTGTCTCCCCACCCGAATCTCACCTTGAATTGTAATAATCCGCACATGTCATGGGAGCGACCCAGTGGGAGGTAATTGAATAATGGAGGCAGGTTTTCCCATGCTATTCTTATGATAGTGAATTGGTCTCATGAGATTGATGGTTCTATAAAGGGGAGTTCCCCTGCACATCTCCTCTTTTTGCCTGCTGCCACGTAAGACATGACTTTGCTCCTCTTTCCCTTTCCTCCATGATTCTGAGGCCTCCCCAGCCATGTGGAACTGTGAGTCAATTAAACCTCTTTTCTTTATAAGCTACCCAGTCTTGAATATGTCCTTATTAGCAGCATGCGAATGGATTAATACAGGTACTGTCTTGAAGTTCAGTCATTTTTTTCTTCCTTCGTGCTGTTAATTCATACTGGTGGTTTTTTCATTAAAAATATTTTATTTTAAATTTGTTCAGTCTTATCTGAGTCCTCTTTTATATATTCAACTTGTCTTCTTATCCTTAAATGTATTCCCTGTCTTTTGCACATGTGGACATATTTATAGTAACTATTTAAACAATCTTGTCTGCTAATTCCATCAACTTTTCATTTTTGTTTTATTTCTCTTGCTCTTCTCTTCATTATGCATTATAACTTTGAATGCCTTTCTTGAATTCCTAATAATTTTACATCGGATGTCAAACCCAGTAAATTTTACATTTTGACATGCCAAATTTGGTTTTATTATTTTAATTTATGTTATGTAAATGTTAAATTTAGCATTAATTTAACATTACATTAGCTCAACCACTAAGGTGAGTCACTTCTCAGGACTCCACTCAGTGCACCATGTATTATGAGGTCTTTCCATTCTGGTTGGTGAGAACACAACTATTCTCAACAATGTATGGGATGCATGAATTGTTCATTCTACTCTTCTTTGATTCTTTCCTCAATCTTAGGAAGTTTCCTCTAAGGCATATTCATAGTAGTACTCAGCCAAAGGCTTGAAAATATCTTTATTTAGATCTCTGGAAATTTCTCCCTGTACAGATTCCTCTCACTGAATATTCTGTCTCCCATATTCTATTCAGTTTTGTCTCAGAAATTCAAAGAGACTATCAGCCTTAATTTATGTCCAGTTTTGTACTGTGGTTGAGAAATTGCCTCCAGACCATTTCCTTACTAAATACTGGACATTATTCTCAGTATTTTACCAGGACTAAGACTTCCAATATTCACCACAATGTAGTGAAAATCACATTAGTACTTTCATTTTGCAGATAATAAAACTGAGATACAGAGAGGTTAAATAATCTACCCAAATTCGTATATTAATCTCTTATACCCCACGATATGCTGTCACATTATACCTTGGCCAATGGTATAAATACCTGTTTTATCAAACCCTACTGTTTCTAGCAACTAATAGATGTGGAATAACTTTTATTGTATGTCTGTTTTAATTGCATATATCATTCAATATGCTTTTACCTAAAAGCACTTAAAAGGATTTTGATAACTTCCATGATATTTCTGTCTGTATCTCAATACTTCAAGAAGACTTAGCAACCACTTTAAATTATTCTGATAAACTTAGATGAGTTAATAAGAACAAAAATGGAAGAGTTTTGGAGACAATGCAAGGAAGATTTAAAAAGTCAGTAAGAAATCGATACTTCTGAATTTATCTGTCTGGAGACATCAACAAAATATATGACTTTCCATTGTAGGTGGTATCACCAAAGATTACAGAACTGAAAAAAACTGTACACCAATGCTATGAGAAGATACTACATGTATAAAATACATCTTACAAAAAATAAAAAAGTAAGCCAGGCATGGTGGTGTGTGCCTGTAATCCCAGCTACATGGGAGGCTGAGGCAGGAGGATCACTGGAGCCTAAGAGGTTGTGGCTATAGTAAGTCATGATTATGCCACTGTTCTCCATCCTGGGCAACAGAGCAAGACCATGATGCAAAATAATAAATAAATTAAGTATCAATTTTCCAATGATTTCTCATTGTCAAAATTCTCAGTGTCATAAGAATTCTAAGTCTTATATTTCTCTCTTTATTTCCTTTTAACTACCAAATCACAAACATAGGCAGAGGCTGTGTTCTTCTCCACGCATTTATTCCACCTTAACTGCTAAATAACTTTGAAACTTGTTGTTTAGACAGTTATTTATGAAATACAAAACTGATCACATATGTCAGTTTCACAAAACCCTTTGACATAAATCTAACAGTATACCTCTTTTTCGTAATAAGTGTTCTCATGTGCATGTTATTTGGAGGCATATATTTATTTTTTGTATCTATATAAAAATATATGTATTATATCCTCTTGAGTTTCTTTTCTGACAAAAACAGCACAATATGCTGGACAGGAAAGAGCACAGGGTCTGGATTCAGACTGAGCTAGATTAAATCTCTTGCTATGACTCATACAGCTGTGTAATCTAGTGCAAGTTACATAACTTTTTGAATCTCAGTTTCTATGTAGATAAAAACAGGGATACTACTACCTATCTTGATTAATTGAGAGGGCATAAGATATTTTATATGTAGTAACAAGCACGGCATAAATGCTCAATAAATAGTATGTTTTATAACTAAAACATCTTATATTTGATTGCAACTGAGTGTCATAAAATATGAATTTAAGAAGATAAAAAGTGAAAAATGACTAAACAAATGGAATTGAAAAGTTGTAATTAGCATCCCCTTTTTCAGAATTCAGGAGATGATGTTATCAATGCTAAGTTAATTTCATACAATATAGTTTCATCAGTAGTTAAAAATCAAAAGTATTTATTTAGGTCATTAGTATATCACCTTCAAATAAGTAACTCAAATTGAAATGTCTCCAATAATCTTAGGAAATAACTCTTATTAACATTTCATCATGTACCAGATTGTAAGTGAAAAAAATTCATTTCAGGAAGAATTAAATAAGAGGAAACATAAGAAATGAAACACTGAATCGGAAGTAATTTTCCATAGGGTTTTGCCAGTGGTATCATTGAAATTTGTTCCAAATAGCTATTTTATGATAGACAATAAAAGCATTTAGAATTGTTGTAGTTAACGACAGAAACCAAGACTAGCAAAATCACTAGTGACAATATAATTAAACATAAATTCTACATATATACATAAATTAATCCCCAACTTATTCTGAGTTTATTAATCTGGTAATGTATCATCTTCCAAATACAGAAAGAGAAAGCAAATTAAGTGAAATATATATCTGAGCAACCCAGACAGATGTGACAAAGCCCATAATTTGAAAGAAGATAAAAAGTCCTTTGCATAGTCACTAGGGGTCTATTCATGAATGTACTGAATTTTCCCCTGAATTACAGTAACCAAATTTCCTTGCCTGCTGAAGATTTACATTGAAGATAAGTAAGGAAAAATCCACAGAGGTTGATACATTGACAGCAGCAAAAATTGTAGACTGACTGTTTATCACTGTTGAAATGAAAAGAAAGGGACTGTTAAAAGTTGAGTTGAGATAGTTAAAATGCATATGAAGAAAGCAAGTTGCAATGTATAACAAAAATTGTAAATTTAATCAAGTGAGCATAGCTCTTGTTTTAGATGTTTTAGTTTGTTATGTGTCGTAGACAAGTAGAGATCAGCAAATGCATTATTTCCTAATGTGTTTGGACTGCTTCTTGGCCAGTTTAGGTATTACTTATTTCCTGTTCTTTTCAGTGACTTTCTAAACCGCTGTATGGAAATAATTTTTAAATTAGTAATTTCAACATCACCTGTTGTTTCCTGACTATCATGCTGCTATAAAGACACATGCACACGTATGTTTATTGCGGCACTATTCACAATAGCAAAGACTTGGAACCAACCCAAATGTCCATCAATGACAGACTGGATTAAGAAAATGTGGCACATATACACCATGGAATACTATGCAGCCTTGAAAAAGGATGAGTTCATGTCCTTTGTAGGGACATGGATGCAGCTGGAAACCATCATTCTCAGCAAACTATCTCAAGGACAAAAAACCAGACACCACATGTTCTCACTCATAGGTGGGAATTGAACAATGAGAACACTTGGACACAGGAAGGGGAACATCACACACTGCAGCCTGTCATGGGGTGGGTGGAGGGGGAGGGATAGCATTAGGAGATATACCTAATGTAAATGAAAAGTTAATGAGTGCAACATGCCAACATGGCACATGTATACATATGTAACAAAGCTGCACGTTGTGCACATGTGCCCTAGAACTTAAAGTGTAATAAAAAATAAAAAAATAGTAATTTCACCATCTTTGACTTAATTTCAAACGTACCTTGTCATTATTAAATGGTAATGGAAAATGTGATCTTTTGGAGACATCAATGGCTATAGCACAGAATTGACTACTAAAATAATGATGCTTTCACTAACCAGAGTAATTTTTATGAGTTTAACGGGGTACCCTCAATATATCTGGATCGTTCATGTTAGTGGAACACCTCGTCTGTGTGTCAATTTAAAGGAAGCCCTATTATTAACTTCAACTTTCTTGGATGTGTAAAGTAGTATTAAAAACTACGCAGCTTAGTACACATAAACCTTGTTTTTGCAAACTGCTTACTTTTCTGACATTTTGATTAGATAGTCAAACTTCTTTGACAAAGCTTTCATTACACCATATCAAATGCAATAGAGAAAAATAAATATCAATATTTGTAAAGAGGGTATCAGGGATACCCCATGAGGTAGATATTATGGTGGATTTGTACCATGTCAAATTAGCTAAGCTGAAACTCTTTTTCATTGTATTTTCATTCCTTTATGATCCTACGTTGAAATTGGCCACAAGGGGAATTTGTGTAAAACCAGAAGGCAGAAGTCAAGGGGCAACCACTGGTACACACTAAAAATTGTTATAAGATGGTACTGCTGCTGTTCATGCAGGGCTTTGCTGATGATGTGTTTGTGTTGTGGACATGGGGCAGCAGACAGACCAAAGTTCCTCCAGCTCTTGCCTGATACATTTTTTTTTTCATAGATTCTGAGTCTTGGGCCAGATACCCTTTATTGCTTTGTAGCAAATGGTGCTAGTCTATCCACCACTCACAGCATCAGGATTAATACCAGCGAGAGGCAGAGGAGGTTTCAAGTAGATTTCTTGATTCCAGTTTTTAATTTTTATTTTCACTTTTTGTGGATACGTAATAGTTGCACATATTTGTGGGCTAAAGGTGGTATTTTGATACAAGCATACAATGTGTAATGATCAAATCTACCCCAATTAATATCATCTTTCCTTCTTTACTACAAGTGCTGCTGACTTCAGGGCAAACACTAGATTCAGAAACAACTGCTTTAGAACAGGCCACTTAACTAGTTCTCGCCATTGTGTAAGGTCTAATCTTTGTAATCAATGCCTTATTCCATATCATTAGCAGTGGTTCTGTACCTCTGACCATCACTAATTGATACAGAAAGTGATGTAGCCAGTAGAATATAGGGTGATGATGACAGAGAACTTGTTTGTATTGTTTTCTGTTGTTTCTTCAATGATGAGAACATTGTCTGGCATGTAGTGGATTCTCAACAGATAATGGTGGAATGATTGAGGACTTCAAGGGTCAGGACTGAGGAGAGGCAAGAGAAAAGATATTGGAGTGCCAGGAAGGATAGAACAATGAACCTGTTGTGAACCATATTGATACATTGTCCTTGCTATAAGGTAGGTAATACTAACATTTATCAATATCTAAAGTCTGCACAATCTATTATTTAGCTACTAGATATATATGGCTATTGAGAACATGAGATAAGACTAGTGTGAATTAAGATGTTCAGTAAGCATAATATATATACCAGGTTTCAAAAACTTGTCAAACAAAGAAAAATATCAAATTAATAATTTGTATCTTGATTACTATTTGAAATGACAATATATTGGATGTATTGGGTTAAATAAACTATACTGTTAAAATTCTTTTTTTTAATCTGTAATGTGGCTACTAGAAAATTTAAAATTAAGTATTTAACTGACATATTTCTGTTAGACATACTTCTCTTGTTTGTCTAAGTGCTTCTCTTGTAGAGGTTTTTAAATCATTGCAAATCAGAGCAACCTCATTTTATTGACGCATAAAACTAGATGTCTTATAAAGGTAATCTTCAAATAATGACATCTTAATGTCATTAATGTCATTTAATCTTCACAAGAGATCTTTGGTTTACCCATTCTTTACTGATAGGGAATCCCATCTGAAATGGGCTAGGCACTTTGGGAGGTACATACATTGTAACAGAAAAACTCTCTTGAATCAGGAGCTATGTCTTTTAACATCTTTTGTAGTTGATTTTACCAGTAAAAGTAGCATTCCTTTCTGTACAAAACCGAAAAAATAGACTTCAATTAAGCATGAAGCAGCTTTTTGTGTCCAGGACTCTTTAGGTAAGAATATCTTTCAAGTTTGCTTTTGCTGATAGTGCTGTATTTCAGTGTCTCTCTAGTAATTGCCTTAAAATATCAAATTCTCACTGCCTCCTAAAATCACAAAAGATTTATAGCAAAAATTTCCTTTGATTGTGTCATAAAGCATATGCATATATATTCATTTTATAACCTATATTTTATAATTTCAAAATATACAGACATCCTCTTGACAGTTCCATGGATGACTTTGGAATTATGTTTTGAATGTAAGTTGATTGTATGAACAAGAGTCCACTAAAAGTTTTAATAATTTTACTTTTCTGTCAAAAGCTGTGTCTAATGGTGATTAATAAATTCTCCTAGGTACAACTTCAACTTCCTCTGTACTTTCAGGTTCTGATTTTTCTTAGATCTTGCTTGATTCTACAAAAAATAGACAAATGTTTGAAATACATTTTTTGACAAAAAGTTATGGATGTTTGAATCACATTTTGAAGCTTGTTCTCCAAATCTAAATATGCCATTCTTTCTGAAACAGGTATTGCCACAGATCTTTTTTTAATCTAGTCTTCTCATGAGATATACAAACTTATGAACTTAGATTCTTCTAGAAATACCATTTTTGTTAATGTTGTCTGCTAGAATTACAAGTTAAGATGAGTAAAATAACATTTCTTTCTTTCAGATGTTTGGATCATTTGCTATGAGTTTAAACATTTTACAGAGGAAAAATAGGATTTATTATTTTACTAAATTTCAATGTTGAGATTAATTTAATCAGTATGAATAAATTATCATATGTTCATTATTACATTATTAGATGTAAATGAATGCCCTAATGATATAGTCTTTGTAAGTAAGGTTCTCTTTGGTTTGTTATTTTAGATAATATTTATTACTAGATAGTTTATATTCCAGTTTATTATAGTACAAAGTAAAATGATTTGAAAAAATATTTCTATAAATTGAATAAAAGAAGTTATCTCTCTAACTTGTCCAGAATTAATCTGAATTTGGAAATGTTTTCTAAAAAATCAGATAATCTGACTATTTACAGGTATTTTATATTATTTGCATTTGGTTTGGTTTTACAGAATCTGAAACTAGTTTAAAATTTACAAGGTATTTTAATGACTTTCAGAGGAGATAAGAAGTGACCATGATCCAACTGCGTCTTCAAGCTACCCAGTTGCCTCTCATTTCACATGTGCTCTGCTCATTGGTGGATACAGCTACCAGCATGGCTTTAATGACCTTAAAAATGCCAATGGCTCCCAAATCTACCACTCAATATTCAATACACACACAAACACACACACACACATATATATGTCAGATAGTTCATGACTTACAACAGTTCAGCTTCCAACTTTCTGACTTTACGATGGGTTTGTTGGGGTATTAAATGAATTTTCACTTCATGATATTTTTGACTTGGGTTTATCAGGATATAGCCCCATACTTGGTTGACAAGCATTTGCATATATATTCAAAGTTCAATAGTTATTACAAATCAATATGACTGAAGCTGAATTCCAATTATAATCTCTTCACCCCATATCTTAAAACCTGTTCTTCTTCCTTAATTCACCATCAATTCATGATTCTACTCTCTATTTAGTCAGCAGTGAAAATACCAGGTTGAATGGACTTTGGCAAATTCTCTTGAATGGGCATCCCCATCCCCTTGATTTGTACATGATTGTGCACATTTGGGTATAATATTCACTTTTAAACTTGTATCCAAAGATGTAGTAGTAAAATATAAACCCTAAGTCCACTATAATATAGATGTACCCTGTAATCCAGGAGCTATAATTAAAAATAATAACAAGACAAAAATGACATTTCACAAAAGAGATTATAGAAATGAACACTAAAAGTGTTAAACATTATTTGTTATCAAGAAAATGAACACCGGAATTACAATGAGATATAAATTAACCCACAAACATTTAAAACTGTACTGACAAGTTCCTCTTCTGGCTCAGTGAATAACAGAAAATGTATATACCATGCCATGTGAAGCAATTGAAAAATAAAGGGAAATATGGAAACAATGGTATTTCAAGACAGTAAACTTTGGGCAACAAAGGACAGTGATCACTAAGAGAAGAGAAACAAATAATGTGAGCTGATTGCTAAAGTACCCTGACTGGAGAATGCATCCCTTCCAGGGAGGAGAAAATCAGGAGCATGCATGGCAGTCACCTTCCTTTGAAAAGAGAATATGAAGAAGTCCAGGTGGTTGGCTATATCAAGAGCATGAATTAACTGTAAGATAATTTCAAGTGCCCTAGTTTATATGTAACTGGAAGACTTAAAAGGAAGAAGGAGAAAGTATTTTTGAAGAGATTATACCTGTTTGTTTTTCCAAATATGATAAAAGTTATAAATCCACATATCCAAGGAGCTCAATATCTCTAAACATGAGAAATATGAAGGAAGCATGCCGGGTCACACCATAATCAAATTGCTTAAGACAAGAGATTAAAAATAAGTTTTTAAAAATGGCACGTATCTACAGAGAAGCAAAGATGACAATGAAAGCAGCCTTCTGATTGGAAATGGTGGAAGCCAGGAAACAGTGGTGTACCATCCATAAAGTACTTAAAAGAAAAAAAATAGCCACCCTAAAATTCTGTACCCAGCAAAGAGTGAAATTTTCAAAAGTGAAATTGAAATAGAGACTCTTTAGATATAAAAATGCTGAGAGTTGCACCAAAAGCCTTGCACTAGAAAAATGTAAAACAATTTCTCCAGGAAGTACAAAAAGACACCAGTGGAAATATTGGTTTATACAAAGTGATGAAGAACAGTGGAAATGGTAATTATATGGGTAAATATAACATATTTTAATTATTTAAGTACTTTCAGTATATAATTGTTTAATACAGAAGTAGTAATGATGAAAGTGAGGCTTATAATTTATGGAGCTTGCTCAACTTCTTGGGTCTTTAACTTAATATTGTTTTACAGATTTGGGAGACTTGGCAGCTTTATTCCTTTAAATATATTTTTGCCACACTTGCTCTTTCCTCTTTTCCTAAGAGTTCAGTTACACATACATTATGTTACTCAATACTATATCACAGATCACTTAGCCTAATTCATTTTATTTTAATATTTTTCTCTCTGTTTTTTAGAATGAATGATTTCTATTTTTTATCCTCAATCTGATCCTAAATCCATTCAGCGAACATCCTACTTCAGAATTACATGTTCTAATTCTAGAATTTTAGTTATGTAGTTTTAATTTTTCCTGATGTTATTCCCTATATATTTCACTTATTATGAATGCTTTCTTCTTTATGTCCTTGAATATATTTGTAATTGCCCCATTAAAATCTTTGTTTCTTAATTTTAACAATTTTAACCTTGAGATAACAGCTTTGTCATCTCAAGGGAAGTTTTGATTGCCTACATTTTCTCTTCCAACTGCAGTACATTATTCTGTTTCTTCTCACTTTTATTATTTTGGTTGTATACTGGACAACTTTAAGTACTGGCTGAAGGTGGGGGCACTCTAGAATTGGTGGTCATAGAGGAAGATGATGCAATCCTACTATAATCTTGGACCCAATTTTAGCAATAGAGACTATAGTTTATTCCTCCTGTATTGTCCTTTTGTAAAGATTGCATATGACAACCACTATGAAATCTAGGTCTTTTGTAAAGATTGCATGTGACAACCACTATGAAATCTAGGTCTTTTGTAAAGATTGTATGTGACAACCACTATGAAGTCTAGGTCTTTTGTAAAGATCGCATGTGACAACCACTATGAAGTCTAGGTAACAGTAAATCATGAGAGAAGCTGAGAGGTACAATGGTTGGACCATAGTATAAACACTTTGAGCCTACTCACATCTGCTAGATCTAATCTGGATTTCAGTTGTGGATACCATGAATAGGTCTAGGTGTGTTTGACTTATTTATATGCTGATAGTGTGGTAGAGTCTAACCTAAATTGTGAGCCACAAATCTTCACTTTTTGCCTTCAAATTCCTCCTTCACTAAAGACCTGGAGAGGACATTTTTCGGGCTACGTTCATGTATTACTCAGTTGCTAAGAGAGATAATGCCCCCAGGGAAAATCTCAGATGAGAGAGGGAAAGTATTAGATAACTCTGTTGTTTTTTTTATAGTTTTAATAAACAACTAATTGAAGTATTCTGGTTACTTCTTAGGAGGTAATTATTCACTGTAACTATCTTTGCTTCTTGTTGCCTCCCTTTCCCAACTCCCTTAATTCTTTTACCTTGGACAAGCTCCCAAATGATTGTGCATAATTCCTTGTAGAACCAATATCAAAACTAAAATGAAGTTCAAAATGTTGTCTCTTGTAAAAGAGGATTGAAGTAAGATATGTTCAAGGAGATATCATGAGATTAGGGATAGTTATTTAAATGTTGAAGAGCTTTGGGCATTTTCAAAGAAGAAAAAAAAAGATACAATTTCTCATGTAAAAATTATTGTGGTTTTTAGAATGGTGATCATTAAAGTCAGGAAACAACAGATGCTGGAGAGGATGTGGAGAAGTAGGAACACTTTTACACTGTTGGGAGTGTAAATTAGTTCAACTGTTGTAGAAGACAGTGTGGTGATTCCTTAAGGATCTAGAACCAGAAATACCATTTGACCTAGCAATCCCATTATTGGGTATATACTCAAAGGATTATAAATCACTCTACTATAAAGACACATGCAGCTAGGTGTGGTGGCTCACATCTGTAATCCCAGCACTTTGGGAGGCCACAGTGGGCGGATCATGAGGTCAGGAGATTGAGACCATCCTGGCCTACATGATGAAACCCCATCTCTACTAAAAATACAAAAAATGAGCTGAGCATGGTGGTGCGTGTCTGTAGTCTCAGCTACTTGAGAGGTTGAGGGAGGAGGATCACTTGGACCTGGGAGGTGGAGGTTGCAGTGAGCCGAGATCACACCACTGCACTGTAGCCTGGCAACAGTGTGAGACTCTGTCTCAAAAAACAAACAAACAAACAAACAAAAAAAGACCCATGCACGCATATGTTTATTGAAGCACTCTTCACAATAGCAAAGACTTGGAACCAACCCAAATACCCGTCAATGATAGACTGGATAAACAAAATGTGGCACATATACACCATGGAATACTATGCACCCATAAAAAAGGATGAGTTCATGTCCTTTATAGGTACATGGATGAAGCTGGAAACCATCATTGTCAGCAAACTAACACAGGAACAGAAAACCAAACACCGCATATTCTCACTCATAAGTAGGAGTTGAACAATGAGAACACATGGATACAGGGAGGGGAACATCACACACGGGCCTTTCAAGGGGTGGGGGCTTAGGGGAGGGATAGCATTAGGAGGAATACCTAATGTAGATGGCAGGTTAATGGGTACAGCAAACCACCATGGCATGTGTGTATCTATGTAACAAACCTGCACGTTCTGCACATATATCCTAGAAGTTTAATAAAAATAAAAATTATTGCGGATTAGCTGTTGTTAAGTGTAGCACTATTTAGGTAAATCAGTGTGTCTAAAGGGCTTGTAAATACAATATTCTCTCAAGTATTTACTCTATACACGACTCTATGAAGATGTATCAAAATTAAACAGTAATTCAAATAATAATACATTCTGAAGGTTGTGACCAAATTAATGAGGTTTTGATGGTGTCGTATGTTTGCTCGTGTTCAAGTAATCCTTTCCACATCGGTTAATGTTAGAATTATTGGTCTCAGATGAACACCTACCAGGGGACTCAGATTTACTAACTGATGTATTTTTATGTTACCAAGAACATCACCTTCTGCAGATAAGAGTATAAGGGATGCAAATCAACATCAATAGCAATAAATACCTTTACAAGGAGAATTCTGAAATAGACGTAACCTTTATAAATGCTACATTATGGCTTCTTTTATTCAAGCAATATTCCGAAGTCCATGCTTTAGTAAAGATGGTTGCTCGGTGCTTTTTTGAAGGAGAATGGAAATTTGTATTACTATGAGGATGAATACAAAGTTTTATACTTTTAAATGTTGTAGGGGCAGCCTCCCTACTGCTCAGTACACAAGGCTTTTATCCAACCAATCTTGTATTGATCAGTATGTTTTTGTTGTTAAAAAAAATTAAAATTCTGTGCTGTTTAGATAATGGAGTTTATTTTCCAAAATGCCGCTCTCTAGATGATTTAGTCAAAGGAAATTTTTGCTTCAGTGGTAAAACCTTTAAACGTCTGCTAGTTCTGGGTTCATACTGTTGCAGCTTAAGAGTGTGAAGGCTGTTCTTACAAGGACAGGCTAGGTGTAGAATTTTTACAAAATTAAATTTTAAAAAAGCAGGTTGGATCACCCCAGAACCTAGCTTGAATTAACCTGCATATCAGTTTCAGCTTCTAGTCCAGATACATTATCCAAGCATTCTAAAGAAATTTCCCATCTCCAGTTCTAGATATACTAGGACTCTATTCCCTTCCTAAATTCACTCAATTCAAATCCTAATCTCGCCTTTGATGGACTTTTCACTAACCTTTTCAGGTAGTCATATTCTGTTGCCCTTTAGGTTTATCATGTAACATAGGAAGTATTTCTAATATTTTCATTAAGTAAAGAAATTATTATTCTTAGGAGGAAAAGAATAATTTGACCGTTACTTCACAAGTTATATTCATGCGTATGAGCTGTGAACGATATTATATTCAAATGAGATGTACATTTACACACATAAATAGGTCAGCATATTTGGAAAAAAACCAACTAGAAATGGTTTTGTTTAATATCCTAACAAAATCCCCTTATCTTTGATACTGACTTTTATCTGGTTATCTGGTCATTTCTCATTTCAATTTTTTTCCCCACAGATTAAAGAGGGTAAAATAAAATGCAAATAATAGGGAAGCACTCACAGTTGGAAAAATGTGCTTCATGATTGATAAATTAATATCAAATTCCAGAATAATTACCAATAACTTTGGGTATAACAAGAAATATAAGTGGTAATGATACCCATATATAACATTTTATTGTCTTTTCTAAGATTTGTATATATTTAAAGTGCGTGCGTGTGTAATTGACATGAATAATACTTAGAATGCAAATGGAAAAAGCCATAAACATAATTACTATCTTCGCTTGGCTATTCAAATTTAAAAAGTTACATCCGAATAAATTCCAAGGATTATTTCTCATTTGTACTACAACATTTCCCTTAAATGTTCATTAGCACTGTCTTGATTTAATTTTGTTAATTGATAACTTGATAGCACTATAGAAAAACAAAATGAAAAAGGGAACTAAACAGTAAATTATTAACAAAATCAGGAGGTCATTATGTCAACTTACTGTATTTCGGCAGCAGATTTTTTTTTTGGTTTGTTTACTATAGATCGCTGAATCAGCATACACAAAAAGATGGAAAAATAAATACCTATGTCTATGTGGCACACACTTGGTGGAACCTAATTTAGTAATACTATATAGAACTGTACATTAACAGATTAGCCTAGCCCAAAGAAAGATTTGGCCCTTTACCCCAAGCTGAGTTTTGATAAAAACTGCAGAGAAATAAGGAAATTACAATCTTTTCAATAAAAGCTATTAAGTCAATTGGATATGTACATAGAAAATATTATCCTTGACCTCTCCCTCAAACTGTACATATAAATAAATTCTAAATGGAATGTAGATGCAAATATAAAAGATGATAAAGTTTTTAGAAGAAACCAGAGAAAATCATGCAATGTCTGCACCCAAGCAGCGGTTGATAACCCCCTGCCTATCTGTGCCAGCAAAGGAGGTCTCTTCAGGCTCCTTTCATGCCCCGATGCTCCCTCATGAGCATCTACAGGTGTCCTGTGCAAGACAGACAGTAAGAGGATATTAACCGTCCTTTTGTCTGGGGATTCTAGCTACTCTAACCTGACTTGCCAGCCCACATATGTTCTTTCAAAATGTGTTACAATTTCAGTCATTTTTTTTTCTTACTTGTTTGTATGGCGTCGACATCTATTCTCTGTCTCAGGTGAAACAAAAATTTCCTTTGTCCCATTTCTCACTGGAGAGGATTGTCTCTCTCTCTCAAATTCAGTTTACTTCGTTGACTTGTAACGTTAGCTCTCTCATGGGTTCAATAAAAAGTGATGATATCTGGCTTTTTCTTTCACTGTTGTTAGTTTGAAAGTAATATTCTCTTGAAGCTTTCTGCATCCTAAGCAGAAGCAGAACACCAGGGCATTTTTATATGTTTACTTACTCTAGAGTAAAAATCAATCTGTTGAGATGTTGTACAATCAAGGTGTATAAATTCTCCTTTTCTCTGCTCATGTCCACTTGGGTGTTGCTAGAATTGAGCAAGCATTTTATAACAGAAAGAAGGATGATTGCGCCCCTGGTCTAATCTTTATTTGTAAATAGTAGAGACAGATGCTGCAGTTCAGATTTGTAATACATCACAAGGCTAAATTAGACTAGCAAGCATATACCTTTTTAAACTTTGCTGGACAGAAATATTATCTCCTATTTAATTGTATGTTTTTGTCATGATATGAAATAGTAGAGAATAAAAGCAAAATGAAGAATGCCAAGCTCTTTCTTCTACTTTCACTCACTTCTGGTATTTTGGCTTTCATGTTAGGATTAGTGCCCATTTCTCCTCTGCCCCTACAATGCGTGTGGACACATAACAGTAACTACAGTTTTTGCCCTTCTGTTTTTAGATTGCTGCAGTCTCTGGGAAGTTGAATATGACTCTATTACTATTGACCATCTCAGAAAGAAGGACAAACTGCCCAATTTTCTGCTTGCCATAAACACTATGTTTTTGTAAGCCAAATGCAGAGGAGTAGAGCTAAAAACCTGAATCATATTGCTACCTTTCTTTCAGGAAAGAACAAAATACCTGGCTTACAGTAAACATTTAATAATAAATGAATGAATGAATGATAACTTCTGATTATGATGGCTAATTGAGATCCACACGTTATAATTAAATAATTTCTCCTCCAGCTCCAGATGTTGGTGATCGCTAATTGCCACTCTTAGATTAATGTTAATCTCTTTTCCCTTTCTTAATTGTTTCTTTGCTGGGGAATTGGGAGAAGCTGCATTAGCAATCATTATCTTGATAGAATTTTTAACTAAAAAATCTCGCTACTTTAACTATTCTATTTTTGACGAAGAATCTGCAACTCATTCTGATTTTTTAACTTAGTTCAAGTGATTTTTGTTTACCTTTGTGATATCCTACAACCTATGGCCACATAGTCCACCCCTGTAATTTACAAAATTCATGGAAGGGAAGTCAGGTAACTTTTCCTTTTAAAATTAATGCAATAACAATACCTCTCCTATTTACCTTATATATTTTTCAGGATCAAATGAGATTGTAAGCACAAAAGTTTTTGCTGAACCATGTGTATATTCATTACGCATCTGACTCTCTCTCTAAATTGTAGGCTCCTGTCTTAGCATGTAATATGTGCTTTCTAATTGTTGACAAAATACATTAAATATTTATAATATAAGGACAATCATAATAATAAAACAATGTACAGAATAGATTTATAACTTATTCGCTATTTCTTATTAAACTAAATAGGGAACCATGCATATAGTGAGAATTCCATCCAGGTAGCTGACTGCTTCAGTAGAAATGGATGATGGGTCCTCATTTCCTTGGTCCTGTTTACTCCAGGTCCTAGCTATGAGATCTATGTAAAGTTATTTAATTTCCCTGATCCTTTAAACTAGAAATAATATTCGTATTCTATAATACATTAATTTTATAATTTATAACCTACATAAATTACATGTAAATATATATATGTTTATAAAAATAATATTTGTTATTGTACTATTTTATCTTGATTCTATAGTTCCTAGGATAGGCTTGCTGCACATAGTTACCTTTTAAATATTTCTTTTTCTTTCCTTTTCCTGCAGGTACTTGAACTTAGTGAAAACTTTGTGCAATACACATTCTGTTTAGAAAGCATATCAGGCTGGGCGCGGTGGCTCACACCTGTAATCCCAGCACTTTGGGAGTCTGAGGCCGTTCGAGCACCTGAGGCCAGGATTTTGAGAAAAGCCTGGTCAACATGGCGAAATTCCATCTCTACTAAAAATGCAAAAATTAACCAGTTGTGGTGGTGCGTGCCTGTAGTCCCAGTTACTGGGGTGTCTGAGGCAGGAGAATCGCTCCAACCTGAGAGACGGAGCTTGCAGTAAGCTGAGGTCGTGCCACTGCTCTATAGCCTGGGTGATAAAACAAGACTCTGTTTAAAAAATAAATATATATCAAACTTCAAATATTAAGTACATGTTTGGCCAGGAGTGGTAGCTCATGCCTGTAATCCTAGCGCTTTGGGAGGCTAACGTGGGCCAATCAATTGAACCCAGGAGTTTGAGACCAGCCTTGGCAACATGATGAAACCCCATCTCGATAAAAAATACAAAAATCAGCAGGGCATAGTGGTGTGAGAATAAGTATCTGTATTCCAAGCTAATCAGGAGGCTGAGCTGGGAGGATCACTTGAGCTGGGGAGGTTGAGGCTGTGGTAAGTCAAGATTGTACCACTGCACTCCAGCTTGGTGTCAAGGTGAGACCCTGTCTCAACACAAAACCAAAACCAAAAATGAACAAACAAAAATACATGTTTATCATGTTTAATAATGAATTCAAATAATCCAAATGTATTACTAAGCTATTAGTATTAAACAAGGTAAATGGTAGTTTAACCCATAGATAACATAATTTAACGTTTAATGTTAAACATTTGAAATAATCGACTAAACCAAGGAAAGGAAGAATAAATCTCTTCAACTTCTATTCATTCTTCAGGCTTCAGGTTATATTTAATATCTTCAGAGAAAATCCAGAGGACTTCTGGATAAACCCAGCTCGTCATACTAGCAATTTTCAAGCTACCCTATTCCACACATAATAAATGATTTCTGAATTTTTGGTCATCTCTTCTTTGTAAGCTTTGTAAGGGAAATGACCATTTTGGTCTTATCACTGGCTTTTCAGTCCTTAGTATAGTATCTGAAATACAGGCCAGTGCCCATGCATTTATTCAACAAGTATTTATTGATTTTCAATGTAATTTTAAATGTAATTGAATTCACATTTTTTATTTTAAGTAGTACTCATTTAAAATGTTATGATGCTATTTTAACTCGAAGGCAGAAAATTGTCATTCTTGAGTCTAAGGTCATGCTACCAAATCTAATTTCCTATAATGAACTTGCTTTCCCAAATTCCACAGGGAAAAAATCATTGGTGTCAATGACTTGAAGCTCCAATTCCTTGGCAAATATATGTATATAATTATAATTTTAAAAATTGCCATATTTGAAAAGGCATGCAACATATTTCTTCTGGGAAAGCAGTTGATTGAGGAAGAATTACTATTCGCAAGATTCCAGTCAACAGAAAATGACATGATGTTTGAAAAAACAGACAAATATACAGACAACTGAGTTAAGCCTTCTCTTTATTTTTTTATGTTTTCCCACAAGTTCAGTATATTTTTTCTGCTGTTCTTCAAAATATTTTAATAATGGTGCAATTCCAGTATCAGTGAAGAAAAAACAAATTTTTTCATTATTTTTTCTTTATTTTTTTTTTGAGGAGTCTCACTCTGTCGCCCAGGCTGGAGTGTAGTGGCGCGATCTTGGCTCACTGCAACCTCAGCTTCCCAGGTTCAAGTGATTCTCCTGCCTTAGCCTCCGGAGTAGCTGGAACTACAAGCATGTGCCACCATGACTTTTGTATTTTTAATAGAGATGAGGTTTCTCCATGTTGGCCATGCTGGTCTTGAACTCCTGACCTCAGGTGATCCACCCGCCTTGGCCTCTGAAAGTGCTGGGATTACAGGTGTGAACGACCATGCCCGCTCAAAATCTTTTAAATAGTGTAGTTTCATATCACTTGAAAAGAACTAGTTAAGGATGTGTCAATAGTATTACTGTGTTTAAAGAAAAAGAACATTTTATTTTTGTCTTTTATTAGAAAAAAAATAAAGTATTTCCATATATACATTTTATACATAATATTTTTATTTTTAAAAATGTTGTTAATCACAAAACATTACTAGTGAAATTTATTTTCAATGTACTAAAAATTATCTATAAGCATAAATATAATAATTATGAGTAAAGCAGCTCTGGATAGGATAATGGCATATCTTCTCCAAAAAGCACACTATTTTGCTATAAAAACATGACAACAGTATGGTTCTAATTACCTCCCATATTTTAGAGGGTGGCAGCTGGCCAATGAATTGCATTTTTTTCTCCTGAAAATATATAATTAAATAAATAGTAGATGAAGCTTTTGTTGACTCTTGGATATGTAAATTAGGCATGCTATTTAACAAGTTATTTTGTCATCCTGATGAGTGGAAACATTGATTTGCAAGACTAATTATACTCACTATTCTTAGAACAAGCAAAGGGCTTTGCATTATGTAGTTTTGTAGGGCATCAGAATTAGACTGTCAGGGTCCCTGCAGGTCAGGCCTCTCCAGCAGATGCTGGAAATGTTTACATAAAACTCACTTTAGTGAAGGAGGTGAGGTTCATAATTCAGTAACTCGCTGTGGATCCATTTTGCATCTTGAAGTCAATAGAAGCTGTCTGCTTAGACACACCTTCCCAAATGTCAATGAGGATCTGCATCTGTAAATAAGCTTCTCATTACTAATATATCTTTAGTGATAAAATAAGTCCAGACCTTTATTAGTCCTCCAAAAAGCACAGTATAAAAATATTTCTTTTTTGTGTTAGTAAAATGTCCTGTGGGTCTATTGAGACTCATCGCACAAATTTGTTTTGTGCTATCGGGCTTCAAAGACAGTCCCACAGGAGGAGTTAGCATGTCGGTGTTGGAGTTATTCAAAGAAATATAAAAAAATAATACTCCTTACCAGGGAGAGAATTATATAACTACTTTAACATAAAATTATATTTTAGGCTTCTGATTTTCAACTACAATGAAACTCAGCTTTTTCATGGAATGGAGAATAGATTTTCTTGACTAAAACTTTTCAAGAACTACTGTCTCTTAAGCACGTTTTGGGTGGAAATCTGTGAATTGGAATTTCGAGTCAAGAATAAGTGGCAAATGTACATAACATGGAAACATGTGTTCAAGTTTCATGTTTGTGTGTCAGGGCCTGCTTAAAGCACTAAATGTATTATCCACTAGAAAACAGAATCTCCCTTCTTTGTTCCTTACTGAGATGTTTGCCAAGAAAAACAGTTTTTGACTATACAGCAACAAGGAGGGAGCATGCTACTAGAATTAATTCTGGCCAAGGGCTATCACAATGCTATTCAAATGAACTCTCTTCCTGATAAATCAATGTGTCTCTATGGTAGTTGATATATTGCTACTGGAGAAGAAGTAAAATCATGGAAGGAATTGCATGTTCACATAAGTGCTTGCACAGTGTTTTAGGGACTCAATGTCAGTAAAGGCACAGTTTGGAGTTGATGCTCTTGCTAGTGGCAATAGCTATATTTGCAAGATTCAAATCTGCATCATTTATATTAAGCTATAGTGTTAAACCTTACCCACCATCCCCTTGCTCCCACAGTGTGGAGATGTATGTGGACAGTTATACACTAAAGATCACATTTGAAGAAGTAAAACTCTAGTTAACAGCATTTATCTTATTTTTTTAAATTCTATCCTCAATACTAGTTAAAGACCTATTTCACCTGTACCTTTTAAAAGATGAATTAAACATGACCTCAGTTACATGTTATATAACTACAGATAGAGGTGAAATAACCTTTGTTGAAGATCAGTTACATGGGCTAGGCACTATGATAGAAACTTGATACATGTTCTTTTCTTTAATTGCACAGCAATGCTGTGAGATAGTAATTATTGTTCTTGCTGCACAGAAGCTGAGGGCCACAGATGTTACTAACTTGGTCTTTTCATTTGGTGTTTGAATGATCTCTAAAACAATTCTTTTAATTAGTCATTAGCTAATACTTAAAGATTGCTAATAATGAAAAATTGCACACAGTTTATTTAGCTCAAACATTTCTATCGTTGTCCTATCCAACATCTTAGAAACTAGCCCCAAGTGCACAAATGGCTATTTAAATTAAAATTAAATAAAACTAAAAATTCAGATTCTCAATCTTGCCACATGTCAAGGACACAGTAATCACATGTGGCTAGTGGTCATCATATTGGATAGAACATATTATGAAACATTTTCAATAATACAGAAAATTATATTGGAAAGTGCTGGTCTATAGTTTTATATATATACACATATATACACACACATACACATACATATGTGTGTATATATGTTTGTATATTATGTTGGTCTGTTTTTGAATTGCTATAAAGAAAAAGTTGCTAATTTTTAAAGAAAAGAGGTTTAATTGGTTTATTCTGTAGATTTTACAGGAAACATTCTGCTCACATCTGCTTCTGATGAGGGCCTCGGGAAGCTTACAATCATGGTGGAAGGCAAAGTAGGAGCAGGTACATCACATGGTGAGAGCAGGAGCAAGAGAGTGCTGGGAGGAAGTGTCACACTCTTTTAAACAACCAGATCTCACGTGAACAGAGTGAGAACTCATCACCCAGGGGATGGTGCAAAAACATTCATGAGAAATCCATCCCCATGATCCAATTATCAAGGCCCCACTCCAACTTCAGGAATCACATTTCATCATGAGATTTGGAGGAGACAAATATCCAAACCATATCATAGATACATATACCTATATCCTTTAAATGAATTCACATGCAGATGCCTAATATATAAAAGAAATTCAAGAAGACCTGCTCTCAGATTTAAGTCTGAGCCGTCTTAAATCCAGCTTATTGATTAGCGCCCTTCACCCTCCACATGATGGCTCTTAAGCACCTTGTAATACCCCTATGGCTTGAGAGCACAGTATGAAGATTTTTCTTAGATTAAGTTATTGTCATTATCATTGTAATCGTTCCATGTAATTCCAGAATGTCAGAGGTGGAATAGATTCCAAGATCATCTCATTCAGTCACTTCATTTTGCCAAAGAGGAAACTGAGGTGCAGGCAGTTGAAGTCATTATCACCATTCTAACTTAATATCTCACTTGTTTTTGCTGTTTGCTTATTTCCATTCACTACACATAGAGGAGAGAAAAAACTAGAGTTTCTTAATTGAAGTTCGTGAACTCAGATAAAAGGGCACAGTTCCCCTGAAATTGTATATATTATTTTTGTCACCTACTATACATAATCAAGGGGACTTATCAGTAGATCTTTATAGATCTATAGAGATTCCATCAGCATCTCAAAGTATCTTGTGATGTTCAAAATTGTAATGATCTACTGTGACGTGAATAATATATGCAACTTAAATTACCTACAGAATGATTGCACTTCAGGTTTAAAAGACTTGCCTTATAGTACATATTGAGATCAAAAATAATAAGAAATGGGGAGGCATCAGAATTGATTCGCCCTTACAGGGATCACTTAATTGAATTAGAGCCACCACATTAAATTAAAATAAACATTTGCATATTTTATAAAGAGACTAAACATTTTGTTGCAAACAGTGTAGAGGAGATATAGTTGAGAACAACTTTAAATTTTAAGAAATAGAATAAATTCTTTTTATTTGCTTAAAATGTAAACAAGAAAATCAGAAACTCTAAAGCAATTATTGCCAATGATCAGAAATATTCTTGGCTTCATTTACTCTGATTTTGGTGATGTATAAAGCCCAGAGAACAAATAATGTTGTGTGAAAAATATGTAGGCTGATCCTCATTTTAATTTCCATCCTTGTGGACATATAATAATTCCCTTCATGTTTTTCAAGTTTAAGTTTTCATAATTTGTTATTTTGATTCTTGCAATCTTTTTTTGAATATTGAAATATTGATACAACAAAAAATGTCATGGCAACCATGAATGTTTTTATTATTTCTAATGCTATTTAGATCCTGTCCATCTATTTAATATCAAAAGATTGAGACCTGTTAATGGTTGCTGGGGGTTTTTTTTCTGTGTTTTAGATAATTACAATGTTTGAACAATTATTCTGTAGGAAATTAAATGCTATTTACAATGCATTCACATTCTTTTAAAATGCCACTTTAAAATAACTTCTCATACAACTAGTCTTGAAAAAATAAAGCTAATAAGGCACAGAAAGGGACATTTCTGACCCAGTGTCATTGGTGAAACTCTGTGTCTAGCAATGTGCAGCAACTGGGAAACCAACAACAGGCATCCTGGTATTCAGGGATACCAGGCTCCATAGCCCGGGACAGAAGTGCTGCCAGATGGCCAGCATCCAGAATGGTTTATGCCCTGCTTCCCTTCACATGGTTCTTTGAAGTGGCTTTCTCTCTCACAAAAATAAAAAAAAGAGCAATTAGCAAATTTTATACCCAGATGGAAGAAGATGTGAGCCTGTTCAGAATGATTATCGTATGTTGGGTTAAGCAGAGGACGGGCTTTTTATTAGCTTGATGGAATCAGGACCCTCTTGTGTCTGACAGGGATGGAAAAATGAGACAGTCCACAGGTCGGCAGCACAATAGTAATAATATATCTATTCTTGGCTAAAATTTGGGAGTTGGATATTTTATCTATCCATCTATCTAATGCTTTGTATAATCTCATCAAACAGTAGAAATAGAATATGTGCATGTATGTATATATTTGTATGCGTGTGTGTTTATATGACCTAAAGTTTGCTTACATATTAAAAACATAGATTTCTTTAAATAACTAAGCAAACCATGAAGAATTTTTTCCCACAGAAGTTAAACAGACACACTTTCTTGATAAAGGTTTCAATGCAAATTCTTAGGGCCAGTTGCTGGATTAAAAAACATGTTACAGTTTTATACAGTCTACTTAATCTCGCACTCCAGCGCTTAAAGGAAATGTTAATAAAGACTCAGTACTTGCAACAGGATAGCTCGAAGAGACACAGATGCTGACTTAAGGTTGGCAAAGATACCTTATAAGATCTCACACAGTGTCTCATATTAGCTGGTGTTGGTTAGTGACAGCTGGATAGATACAATGTTCATAAAAGCAGCTATCCAAAATGTAATTTCCCTTTTCGGGCTCCTTGGTTTTTTTTTTGATTTTTGTTTTTATTAACAAATATTAGAGTTTTACGTCATTGTGACTGTATAAAATCTCTTAAATCGATAAGTATTCAATCAACAAACATGTTATACTTAATGGCTTGAATGCTTGATTTATAACTTTGGAATATTTAGAGCCATTATATATGGACTTCTGTACTCTTGCTCAGACCTGTAAATGTTATGCACCAGGCTACAGAAGACAACCATCAGAGCTTGTCACTAAGGAAATAATTACCATATCTATCAAACTCTGTATTTATACTCTACTTCTAAATTAGCCCTGAGAATTAAGAGTTTAATTGTTTTCATTTTTAATGTAAAAGGAGTACCTACATGTTTAAGGAAATATAAGAAATAAAGTACTGAAAAGCAAACAGAAATGTAATACTCTAAAAAAGATGATTTTTTGCCATATTTTCTTCCTTGATTTTCCTATATGGATTTTACTGTAGTTGCAAACCTATTATGTATGTAATATGCATATACCATCCAGATTCTACTTTAAAATTTTTATGTAATAAACATTTTCATATTAATACATAATCCATAAATATCACTAATATGATGGCTTTATAATGCTTCATTTGTCATTCTATACATATTGTAATTTAGTCTTAATATAGAAGCAACCTAAAGCCAAATAGTAAAGAGACAGTGTTAAAAATATGAATCAGGTCTCCACCCATATCCTTTAACGCAATTGTTCATGTACATGTCACTCACTGAATAGTCAGTGTTCACATCTCCTTACATAGAGGCATTCTCTGGTGTCCAGATCTTGTGGAACGTCTTTGCTAGGCTTATCAACGCATCAGAGAATTAACATCCCACAGGAACAGGTCTCACCCCATGACTAATGGAAGTTGGTGATATATATCCCACTTCCTTTACCCCTTTGGCAGGCTAGCTCAGAGGCACATGTTCTACTCTGCTTCCAGAGTTCTCAAGTTGTAGCTGGCATGTCATTGTTATTGATCCTTTTCTCTCCATCATTTCCTTACTCTCCTACCAGCATTTCCTAGCACCATTCCCAAATAACGAATGTGTCTAAAAATCTGAAGTTTTTACTCTCCTATCATTAGAGTAACTGGACAATCAATAACTTTCTTTCTTTCCTTTTTTTTTTTTTTTTTTTTTTGGTTGTTGTTGTAGTTGTTGTTTTGAGATGGAGTCCCGCTCTGTCGCCCAGGCTGGGGTGCAGTGACGCGATCTGGGTTCACTGCAAGCTCCACCTCCCGGGTTCCCGCCATTCTCCTGCCTAAGCCTCCTGAGTGGCTGGGACTACAAGCACCCACCACCACGCCCAGCTAATTTTTGTGTGATTTTAGTAGAGACGGGGTTTCACCGTGTTAGCCAGGATGGTCTCTATCTCCTGACCTCGTGATCCGCCCGCCTCGGCCTCCCAAAGTGCTGGGTTTACAGGCGTGAGCCACCGTGCCCGGCCCAATCAACAATTTTCATATCCTCCTCTGATTAGTACTGATCCAAGAATGATGTCTGTAAATTGTTTTAGGAAAACGTTCTCAGATTTCTGAGTTGTCAAAGAAAATTAGACAAAACTAAAGAGGATACCAGGTTTTAGAAATTCTTTTATTTGATACTCTACCAATGTTTTCAAAACATAAACCAAGGCTGTTAAACGAGGTATGTTGTTGAATCTGCTCTCATTTGAGGACCAATCAAGTTGAGAAATATACCACTTAGAGTTCAGAAAAAATATATTTATAATGTGATACATGAAAATAATATCTCATTTAAAATTATGTTATTAATAAGAATGACTAAGCATCTTACCCTATGTATGTGTGTCTCGGCTGAATCCTCCTTCGTAACCACCCTTTAATCAGGGCAGGCAGGTAGAGGAGGAGGCTTTCAAGTCAGGTCTAGTTCCAGCTTCCTCGAGGGCCTCTCACTCACTAGCCTTGTGACCTGAGGCACTCAACCTCTTCAAATCAGTTTCCTTACTCATAAGACTGAGATACTAATATCAACTAAACATTAAAAGTTAGGTGATACATCTAAAACACTGAGCCCATTGACATATGATAAACATTCAAAAATAGTAGGTATGTTCAAATTATGCCCCTTTAAGGCATCTTACACTAACTTAAAAAAAAATCACTATCATTTATTTACTACATAATGAGTTCACATACAATTAACCATCTTTTATTCATATTTACTGTGTTTATCAAATATGAGTGGCACAGAGAATGCTTATATACATGTAATCAAATTGGCCTATTTTATCCTTTCATCTAGCATTTCTAAACTTATTTTTTTTCTCTCATCCTCTGAGGTTAGACAAATGTTTAAACCATTTAATTACAAATATTTTGAATTAATATTTTCTCCTGAGGTTATTACCTCATTTTGGAGGAAAAAAAGAAAGCACAAATTGTCCAATGAGCTTCTCCTTATATATCTTAACAAATATTTTTATTTGCAAATACTCCCTTTCTGTGCGTTAAGAGTCTGTAGGAAACACAACTACGTTTCTCTGATACAAACTTGTGGAATTCATATTTTCTTGGTGGGGCAAAAGGACTCCCTGTAGACTGACTCCACCTCGTGTTTGAACGTCACTTTCCCTTAAGTCTGTCTCCAAGCAGGGCAGTCTCACTTCCGTTCTTCTTCCGTCTTTTTTCGTCCACTTCCACTTCAAGCCTTTGATTGCTCTGTACACCTTCATAGATTTTGATCTTTTTTATACTCCTAAATTAAATTTATTTCAATGTCTTGCATATGATAGTTTCTTTCCATGTAAAGGTTACTGACTAGTAGAGCCAATATTGAACTTTTTATTAATGCCTTTGTCACTCAAGCAAAATTTTGGTAGGCAGAACTCTAAGATAGCCCCCAGGTTGTCTGGTACCCATATAATCCTCTCCCCTGAGTGCAAATAGAAGCTGTAAATATGATGGAAATTTACTCCCTTGATGACAGTATGTAATATGGCAAAATAGACATTTCAGATAACATTAAAATTCCTAATCCACTGGCTTTCAGTTCTTAAAAGATACATTATCTTGGATGAGTCCTAATCAGGTGAGCGCTTAAAAGACACAAGATGCAGCAGCAGACACTCCTGCTGGCCTGGAAGAAAGCAGACAATGATGTTGTGAACTGCTTTTGGAGGACACTACGGGGGTGTCCTTGAGTCTTTCTACTGGCCATCCTGCTCACAGCCAGCAAAACAAACAAACAAACAAACAAAACCCAGGTACGTTAGTTCTGTACCACAAGGAACTAAATTCAGTCAACAATCTGAAAGAGCTTGAGAGAAAACACTGAATTCCAGAACAGAACACAGCCCTGGCCAAAACCTTGATTTCGGCTTTTAAAATCCTAAGCAGGCTGGGCCCGGTGGCTCGCGCCTGTAATACCAGCACTTTGGGAGGCAGAGGTGGGTGGATCATCTGAGGTCAGGAGTTCAAGACCAGTTTAGCCAATATGTGAAACCCCATTTCTACTAAAACTACAAAAATTAGCTGGGTGTGGTGGCACGTGCCTGTAGTCCCAGCTACTCAGGAGGCTGAAGCAGGAGAATCACTTAAACTTAGGAGACGGAGGTTGCAGTTAGCCGAGATCGCACCACTGCACTCCAGCCTGGGCAACAGAGAGAGACTCTGTAAAATCCTAAGCAGAGGCCTTACCTTTGCTGTGCCTGGACTTGACCTGCAGAAGCTGTAAGATGGTAAATGGTGGTGGTTTAAGTTTCTAAATTTGTGGTAATGCAGCAATAGAAAATGAATACATCCTATATTATTCTCTGGCTCACATACAATTTTACAGTCTTTCTCTAGGTCTTTTTTGTTTTGTTCTGATGGACTTATGAAGACACGCTCATTTCAATAATCTGTGTAAATTTCACAAAATTTACACAGAAAATAAGGCAGAATAATTTGGCACATGAATGTACCTCAGAGTTAAAAAATACATACATATATCAAATTGTAAGACTTACAGCCAACTTCTAGTGTTGAATCACAATTTGGTGAAATGAGGTAATAATAATAGTAAAGATAACAATAAAATTATTAATGACAAGCAGCTCACACTTAAAATGTGGTGTACTTAATATGTAAAAATTTTATTTAAACTTCACGATTTTTAAATTTTCCTATTTCAACAGATGAGAAGATACTCTTAGGAAAATTGAGTGAGTTGCCAAAATTCAGTCAGTAAGTGGTGGAATTGGATATTAAAGGAGGCTGCCTAACTCCATAGACAGAGTTTTGATTGATGCCTTCACATTTTGTGAACAAAAACACACAACAACAAAATACAAGGGTCATTTTTAAAAGGATGACTATTACATTTGGGATATACAGAGTAAAGATCATCCAAGAACAACCAAATTCATTAGTCTTTAATATTTGAGAACATGATGCATTATGATTCAGACCAAACTCAAATATTTATCATCCAGGTACCTAAATGCTTCACAGATTATCAAACTGTCTGCAACCATAAGCCTGAAAATCCTAATTCATTGAACTGCTAATTCATTGAACTACTAATACTATTAACTACGGGTTATACAACGTAGTACAACTTAATAGAACTTTACAGATGATTTAAATCAAGACCATCATACAAATTCGTGATATGAATCTTGGGAGAGAAAGACTTAAGTTCAGCCAATTTTCCTTCTTAATTAACATTGCCCTCAAGAAACAAGAAAATCATATGTGCAATGTAAATAAAGCCAAAAGAGTTGAAGTCTGCTCATTGCCCTGGAATCATCTTTAGGTGCTTTTCTTGAATATGAAATGTGTGTTTTTCTTTCCTCTCCTGTGTAGAATCATTGGGGGTTATACAATCAGGTTTGGGGCCTGATTTTTAGGCAGGTTGTGACAACTGGGAGAAGGCCTGTAATATTTACAGAATTAACAACACAAAATAATGGCACACCAAAAATGTGAGTTAGTTCCAAGGCCATAGAATATAAGCTTTCAGATCTATGTCAGTTGAATTTTCAAACTTAGTCATATTTTCAGAACCTCTTATAATTGTCATTACTTCTTTTTTTTTGTTCGTTTTTATACTTTAAGTTCTAGGGTACATGTGCATAACATGCAGGTTTGTTACATATGTATACTTGTGCCATGTTGGTGTGCTGCACCCATCAACTCGTCAGCACCCATCAACTCATCATTTACATCACGTATAACTCCCAGTGCAATCCCTCCCCCCTCCCCCCTCCACGTGATAGGCCCCGGTGTGTGATATTCCCCTTCCCCAGTCCAAGTGATCTCATTGTTCAGTTCCCACCTATGAGTGAGAACATGCGGTGTTTGGTTTTCTGTTCTTGCGATAGTTTGCTGAGAATGATGGTTTCCGGCTGCATCCATGTCCCTACAAAGGACAGAAACTCATCCTTTTTTATGGCTGCATAGTATTCCATGGTGTATATGTGCCACATTTTCTTAATCCAGTCTGTCACTGATGCACACTTGGGTTGATTCCAACTCTTTGCTATTGTGAATAGTGCCACAATGAACATACGTGTGCATGTGTCTTTATAGCAGCATGATTTATAATCCTTTGGGTATATACCCAGTAAAGGGATGGCTGGGTCATATGGTACTTCTAGTTCTAGATCCTTGAGGAATCGCCATACTGTTTTCCATAATGGTTGAACTAGTTTACAATCCCACCAACCGTGTAAAAGTGTTCCTATTTCTCCACATCCTCTCCAGCACCTGTTGTTTCCTGACTTTTTAATGATTGCCATTCTAACTGGTGTGAGATGGAATCTCATTGTGGTTTTGATTTGCATTTCTCTGATGGCCAGTGATGATGAGCATTTTTTCATATGTCTATTGGCTGTATGAAATCCTCTTTTGAGAACTGTCTGTTCATATCCTTTGCCCACTTTTTGATGGGGTTGTTTGTTTTTTTCTTGTAAATTTGTTTGAGTTCTTTGTAGGTTCTGGATATTAGCCCTTTGTCTGATGAGTAGATTGCCAAAATGTTCTCCCATTCTGTAGGTTGCCTGTTCACTCTGATGGTAGTTTCTTTTGCAGTGCAGAAGCTCTTTAGTTTAATTAGATCCCATTTGTCAATTTTGGCTTTTGTTGCCGTTGCTTTTGGTGTTTTAGACATGAAGTCCTTGCCCATGCCTATGTCCTGAATGGTATTACCTAGGTTTTCTTCTAGGGTTTTTATGGTATTAGGTCTAACATTTAAGTCTCTAATCCATCTTGAATTAATTTTCGTATAAGGAGTGAGGAAAGGATCCAGTTCCAGCTTTCTACTTATGGCTAGCCAATTATCCCAGCACCATTTATTAAATAGGGAATCCTTTGCCCATTTCTTGTTTTTCTCAGGTTTGTCAAAGATCAGATGGCTGTAGATGTGTGGTGTTATTTCTGAGGACTCTGTTCTGTTCCATTGGTCTATATCTCTGTTTTGGTACCAGTACCATGCTGTTTTGGTTACTGTAGCCTTGTAGTATAGTTTGAAGTCAGGTAGCGTGATGCCTCCAGCTTTGTTCTTTTGACTTAGGATTGTCTTGGAGATGCGGGCTCTTTTTTGGTTCCATATGAACTTTAAAGCAGTTTTTTCCAATTCTGTGAAGAAACTCATTGGTAGCTTGATGGGGATGGCATTGAATCTATAAATTACCTTGGGCAGTATGGCCATTTTCACGATATTGATTCTTCCTATCCATGAGCATGGTATGTTCTTCCATTTGTTTGTGTCCTCTTTTATTT